>NW_027448570.1:0-30583 GCF_038048845.1 Mixophyes fleayi
TAATCATGAATTGAATCATGAATCATGAATTGAATCATGAATCATGAATCATGAATCATGAATCTTGAATTGAATCATGAATCATGAATTGAATCATAAATCATGAATCATGAATCAAATCATAAATCATGAATCATGAATCATGAATCATGAATTGAATCATGAATCATGAATCATGAATCATGAATCATGAATCAAATCATTAATCATGAATCATGAATCATGAATCGAATCATGAATCATGAATCATAAATCATGAATCATGAATTGAATCATGAATCATAAATCATGAATTAAATCATGAATCATGGATCGAATCATGAATCATGAATTGAATCATGAATCATGAATCATGAATCATGAATTGAATCATAAATCATGAATAATGAATTGAATCATGAATCATGAATTGAATTATGAAATATGAATTGAATCAGGAATCGAATCATGAATTGAATCATGAATCATGAATTGAATCATGAATCATGAATCAAGAATCATGAATTGAATAATGAATTGAATCATGAATCATGAATTGAATCATGAATCATGAATAATGAATTGAATCATGAATCATGAATTGAATTATGAAATATGAATTGAATCAGGAATCGAATCATGAATTGAATCATGAATCATGAATTGAATCATGAATCATGAATCATGAATTGAATCATGAATCGAATCATGAATTGAGTCATGAATTATGATTTAAATCATGAATCATTAATTGAATCATGAATCATGAATCATGAATCATGAATCATGAATTGAATCATGAATCATGAATTGAATCATGAATCATGAATCATGAATCTTGACTCATGAATCATGAATTGAATCATGAATCATGAATCATGAGTTGAATCATAAATCATGAATCATGAATCGAATCATAAATCATGAATCATGAATCATGAATCATGAATTGAATCATGAATCATGAATCATGAATCAAATCATTAATCATGAATCATGAATCATGAATCGAATCATGAATCATGAATCATGAATCATGAATAATGAATCATGAATTGAATCATGAATCATAAATCATGAATCATGAATCATAATTCGAATCATGAATCATTAATCATGAATCATGAATCGAATCATGAATCATGAATCATGAATCATTAATCATTAATCATGAATTAAATCATGAATCATGAATCATGAATTGAATCATGAATCATAATTCATTAATTGAATCATGAATCATGAATCGAATCATAAATCATGAATCATGAATCATGAATCATGAATCATGAATTGAATCATGAATCATGAATCAAATCATGAATCATGAATTATGAATCATGAATTGAATCATGAATCATGAATTATGCATCATGAATTGAATCATGATTCATGAATCATGAATTGAATCATGAATCATGAATCATGAAATGAATCATGAATCATGAATCATAAATCGAATCATGAATCATGAATTGAATCATGAATCATGAATCTTGAATCATGAATCATGAATTGAATCATGAATCATGAATTGAATCATGAATCATGAATCATGAATCATGAATTGAATCATAAATCATGAATCATGAATCGAATCATAAATCATGATTTATGAAACATAAATTGAATCATGAATCATGAATTGAATAATAATAAATTGAATCATGAATCATGAATCATGAATTGAATCATGAATCATGAATCACGAATCATGAATTGAATGATGAATTGAATCATGGATCATGAATCATGAATTAAATCATGAATTATGAATCATGAAACATAAATTGAATCATGAATCATGAATCATGAATTCAATAATAATGAATTTAATCATGAATCATGAATTGAATCATGAATCAAGAATCATGAATCATGAATTGAATCATGAATCATGAATCATGAATCGAATCATGACTCATGAATTGAATCATGAATCATGAATTATGAATTGAATCATTAATCATGAATCATGAATTGAATCATGAATCATGAATTGAATCTTGAATCATGAATCATTAATCATTAATCATGAATCATGAATTGAATCATGAATCATGAATCATGAATTGAATCATGAATCAAGAATCATGAATCAAATCATGAATCATGAATCATGAATTGAATCATGAATCGAATCATGAATCATGAATTGAATCATGAATTGAATCATAAATCATGAATAGAATCATGAATAATGAATTGAATCATGAATCATGAATTGAATTATGAAATATGAATTGAATCAGGAATCGAATCATGAATTGAATCATGAATCATGAATTGAATCATGAATCATGAATCATGAATTGAATCATGAATCATGAATCATGAATTGAATCATGAATCTAATCATGAATTGAGTCATGAATCATGATTTAAATCATGAATCATTAATTGAATCATGAATCATGAATCATGAATCATGAATCATGAATTGAATCATGAATCATGAATTGAATCATGAATCATGAATTGAATCATGAATCATGAATCATGAATCTTGAATCATGAATCATGAATTGAATCATGAATCATGAATTGAATCATGAATCATGAATCATGAATTGAATCATAAATCATGAATCATGAATCAAATCATTAATCATGAATCATGAATCATGAATCGAATCATGAATCATGAATCATGAATTGAATCATGAATCATGAATCATGAATTGAATCATGAATCGAATCATGAATTGAGTCATGAATCATGATTTAAATCATGAATCATTAATTGAATCATGAATCATGAATCATGAATCATGAATCATGAATTGAATCATGAATCATGAATTGAATCATGAATCATGAATTGAATCATGAATCATGAATCATGAATTGAATCATGAATCATAAATCATGAATTAAATCATGAATCATGAATCATGAATCGAATCATGAATCATTAATCATGAATCATGAATCGAATCATGAATCATGAATCATGAATCATTAATCATTAATCATTAATCATGAATTAAATCATGAATCATGAATCATGAATTGAATCATGAATCATAATTCATTAATTGAATCATGAATCATGAATCAAATCATAAATCATGAATCATGAATCATGAATCATGAATCATGAATTGAATCATGAATCATGAATCAAATCATGAATCATGAATCATGAATTATGAATCATGAATTGAATCATGAATCATGAATTATGAATCATGAATTGAATCATGAATCATGAATCATGAATCATGAATTGAATCATAAATCATGATTCATGAAACATAAATTGAATCATGAATCATGAATTGAATAATAATAAATTGAATCATGAATCATGAATCATGAATTGAATCATGAATCAAGAATCATGAATCATGAATTGAATCATGAATCATGAATCATGAATCGAATCATGAATCATGAATTGAATCATGAATCATAATTCATTAATTGAATCATGAATCATGAATCAAATCATAAATCATGAATCATGAATCATGAATCATGAATCATGAATTGAATCATGAATCATGAATCAAATCATGAATCATGAATCATGAATTATGAATCATGAATTGAATCATGAATCATGAATTATGAATCATGAATTGAATCATGAATCATGAATCATGAATCATGAATTGAATCATAAATCATGAATCATGAATTGAATCATAAATCATGATTCATGAAACATAAATTGAATCATGAATCATGAATTGAATAATAATAAATTGAATCATGAATCATGAATCATGAATTGAATCATGAATCAAGAATCATGAATCATGAATTGAATCATGAATCATGAATCATGAATCGAATCATGAATCATGAATTGAATCATGAATCATAAATCATGAATTAAATCATGAATCATGAATCATGAATCGAATCATGAATTGAATCATGAATCAAGAATCATGAATCATGAATTGAATCATGAATCATGAATCATGAATCGAATCATGAATCATGAATTGAATCATGAATCATAAATCATGAATTAAATCATGAATCATGAATCATGAATCGAATCATGAATAATGAATCATGAATCATGAATTGAATCATGAATCATGAATCATTAATCAAATCATGAATCAAGAATCATGAATCAAATCATAAATCATGAATTGAATCATGAATCATGAATCAAGAATCATAAATCGAATCATGACTCATGAATTGAATCATGAATCATGAATCATTAATCATGAATCATGAATTGAATTATGAATCATGAATTGAATCTTGAATCATGAATCATGAATCATGAATCATGCATCATGAATCGAATCATGAATCAAGAATCATGAATCAAATCATGAATCATGAATCATGAATTAAATCATGAATCGAATCATGAATCATGAATTGAATCATAAATCATGAATAGAATCATGAATAATGAATTGAATCATGACTCATGAATCATGAATTGAATCATGAAATATGAATTGAATCAGGAATCATGAATCATGAATTGAATCATGAATTGAATCATGAATCATGAATAATGAATTGAATCATGAATCGAATCATGAATTGAGTCATGAATCATGATTTAAATCATGAATCATGAATTGAATCATGAATCATGAATTGAATCATGAATCATGAATTGAATCATGAATCATGAATCATGAATCGAATCATGAATTGAATCATGAATCAAGAATCATGAATCATGAATTGAATCATGAATCATGAATCATGAATCGAATCATGAATCATGAATTGAATCATGAATCATAAATCATGAATTAAATCATGAATCATGAATCATGAATTGAATCATGAATCAAGAATCATGAATCATGAATTGAATCATGAATCATGAATCATAAATCATGAAATGAATCATGAATCATGAATCATAAATCGAATCATGAATCATGAATTGAATCATGAATCATGAATCTTGAATCATGAATCATGAATTGAATCACGAATCATGAATTGAATCATGAATCATGAATCATGAATCATGAATTGAATCATAAATCATGAATCATGAATCGAATCATAAATCATGATTCATGAAACATAAATTGAATCATGAATCATGAATTGAATAATAATAAATTGAATCATGAATCATGAATCATGAATTGAATCATGAATCAAGAATCATGAATCATGAATATTGTAAATCATGAATCGAATCATGAATTGAATCATGAATCAAGAATCATGAATCATGAATCATAAATCATGAATTAAATCATGAATCATGAATCGAATCATGAATCATGAATTGAATCATGAATCAAGAATCATGAATCATGAATTGAATCATGAATCATGAATCATGAATCGAATCATGAATCATGAATTGAATCATGAATCATAAATCATGAATTAAATCATGAATCATGAATCATGAATCGAATCATGAATAATGAATCATGAATCATGAATTGAATCATGAATCATGAATCATTAATCAAATCATGAATCAAGAATCATGAATCGAATCATAAATCATGAATTGAATCATAAATCATGAATCATGAATCAAATCATAAATCATGAATCATGAATCATGAATCATGAATTGAATCATGAATCATGAATTATGAATCATGAATTGAATCATGAATCATGAATCATGAATCATGAATTGAATCATAAATCATGAATCATGAATCGAATCATAAATCATGATTCATGAAACATAAATTGAATCATGAATCATGAATAAAATAATAATAAATTGAATCATGAATCATGAATCATGAATTGAATCATAAATCATGAATCATGAATCGAATCATGAATCATGAATCATGAATTGAATCATGAATCATGAATCATGAATCAAATCATGAATCATGAATCATGAATCGAATCATGAATCATGAATCATGAATCATGAATCATGAATCATGAATCATGAATTGAATCATGAATCATGAATCATGAATTGAATCATGAATCATAATTCATTAATTGAATCATGAATCATAAATCGAATCATAAATCATGAATTATGAATCATGAATCATGAATTGAATCATGAATCATGAATCAAATCATGAATCATGAATCATGAATCATGAATTATGAATCATGAATTATGAATCATGAATTGAATCATGAATCATGAATTATGAATCATGAATTGAATCATAAATCATGAATCATGAATCAAATCATGAATCATGAATCATTAATCATGAATTGAATCATGAATCATGAATTATGCATCATGAATTGAATCATGATTCATGAATCAAGAATTGAATCATGAATCATGAATTATAAATCGAATCATTATTCATGAATTAAATCATGATTCATGAATCATGAATTGAATCATGAATCATAAATTATGAATCGAATCATTAATCATGAATTGAATCATGAATCATGAATCTTGAATCATGAATCATGAATTGAATCATGAATGATGAATTGAGTCATGAATCATGAATCATGAATCATGAATTGAATCATAAATCATGAATCATGAATCGAATCATAAATCATGAATCATGAAACATAAATTGAATCATGAATCATGAATCATGAATTGAATAATAATGAATTGAATCATGAATCATGAATCATGAATTGAATCATGAATCAAGAATCATGAATCATGTATTGAATCATGAATCATGAATCGAATCATGAATCATGAAACGAATCATGAATCATGAATTGAATCATGAATCATGAATCATGAATTGAATCATTAATCATGAATCATGAATCATGAATTGAATAATGAATTGAATCATGGATCATGAATCACGAATTAAATCATGAATTATGAATCATAAAACATAAATTGAATCATGAATCATGAATCATGAATTCAATAATAATGAATTGAATCATGAATCATGAATTGAATCATGAATCAAGAATCATGAATCATGAATTGAATCATGAATCATGAATCATTATTCGAATCATGACTCATGAATTGAATCATGAATCATGAATTATGAATTGAATCATGAATCATGAATCATGAATTGAATCATGAATCATGAATTGAATCTTGAATCATGAATCATGAATCATTAATCATGATTCATGAATTGAATCATGAATCATGAATCATGAATCGAATCATGAATCAAGAATCATGAATCAAATCATGAATCATGAATCATGAATTGAATCATGAATCAAATCATGAATCATGAATTGAATCATGAATTGAATCATAAATCATGAATAGAATCATGAATAATGAATTGAATCATGAATCATGAATTGAATTATGAAATATGAATTGAATCAGGAATCGAATCATGAATTGAATCATGAATCATGAATTGAATCATGAATCATGAATCATGAATTGAATCATGAATCGAATCATGAATTGAGTCATGAATTATGATTTAAATCATGAATCATTAATTGAATCATGAATCATGAATCATGAATCATGAATCATGAATTGAATCATGAATCATGAATTGAATCATGAATCATGAATTGAATCATGAATCATGAATCATGAATCTTGACTCATGAATCATGAATTGAATCATGAATCATGAATTGAATCATGATTCATGAATTGAATCATGAATCATGAATCATGAGTTGAATCATAAATCATGAATCATGAATCGAATCATAAATCATGAATCATGAATCATGAATTGAATCATGAATCATGAATCATGAATCAAATCATTAATCATGAATCATGAATCATGAATCGAATCATGAATCATGAATCATGAATCATGAATTGAATCATGAATCATAAATCATGTATTAAATCATGAATCATGAATCATGAATCGAATCATGAATCATTAATCATGAATCATGAATCGAATCATGAATCATTAATCATGAATCATTAAACATTAATCATGAATTAAATCATGAATCATGAATCATGAATTGAATCATGAATCATAATTCATTAATTGAATCATGAATCATGAATCGAATCATAAATCATGAATCATGAATCATGAATCATGAATTGAATCATGAATCATGAATCAAATCATGAATCATGAATTATGAATCATGAATTGAATCATGAATCATGAATTATGCATCATGAATTGAATCATGATTCATGAATCATGAATTGAATCATGAATCATGAATCATGAATCATGAAATGAATCATGAATCATGAATCATAAATCGAATCATGAATCATGAATTGAATCATGAATCATGAATCTTGAATCATGAATCATGAATTGAATCATGAATCATGAATTGAATCATGAATCATGAATCATGAATCATGAATTGAATCATAAATCATGAATCATGAATCGAATCATAAATCATGATTCATGAAACATAAATTGAATCATGAATCATGAATTGAATAATAATAAATTGAATCATGAATCATGAATTGAATCATGAATCATGAATCACGAATCATGAATTGAATAATGAATTGAATCATGGATCATGAATCATGAATTAAATCATGAATTATGAATCATGAAACATAAATTGAATCATGAATCATGAATCATGAATTCAATAATAATGAATTGAATCATGAATCATGAATTGAATCATGAATCAAGAATCATGAATCATGAATTGAATCATGAATCATGAATCATGAATCGAATCATGACTCATGAATTGAATCATGAATCATGAATTATGAATTGAATCATTAATCATGAATCATGAATTGAATCATGAATCATGAATTGAATCTTGAATCATGAATCATTAATCATTAATCATGAATCATGAATTGAATCATGAATCATGAATTGAATCATGAATCAAGAATCATGAATCAAATCATGAATCATGAATCATGAATTGAATCATGAATCGAATCATGAATCATGAATTGAATCATGAATTGAATCATAAATCATGAATAGAATCATGAATAATGAATTGAATCATGAATCATGAATTGAATTATGAAATATGAATTGAATCAGGAATCGAATCATGAATTGAATCATGAATCATGAATTGAATCATGAATCATGAATCATGAATTGAATCATGAATCATGAATCATGAATTGAATCATGAATCGAATCATGAATTGAGTCATGAATCATGATTTAAATCATGAATCATTAATTGAATCATGAATCATGAATCATGAATCATGAATCATGAATTGAATCATGAATCATGAATTGAATCATGAATCATGAATTGAATCATGAATCATGAATCATGAATCTTGAATCGTGAATCATGAATTGAATCATGAATCATGAATTGAATCATGAATCATGAATCATTAATTGAATCATAAATCATGAATCATGAATCATGAATCATGAATCATGAATCGAATCATGAATCATGAATCATGAATTGAATCATGAATCATGAATCATGAATTGAATCATGAATCGAATCATGAATTGAGTCATGAATCATGATTTAAATCATGAATCATTAATTGAATCATGAATCATGAATCATGAATCATGAATCATGAATTGAATCATGAATCATGAATTGAATCATGAATCATGAATTGAATCATGAATCATGAATCATGAATTGAATCATGAATCATAAATCATGAATTAAATCATGAATCATGAATCATGAATCGAATCATGAATCATTAATCATGAATCATGAATCGAATCATGAATCATGAATCATTAATCATTAATCATGAATTAAATCATGAATCATGAATCATGAATTGAATCATGAATCATAATTCATTAATTGAATCATGAATCATGAATCGAATCATAAATCATGAATCATGAATCATGAATCATGAATCATGAATTGAATCATGAATCATGAATCAAATCATGAATCATGAATCATGAATTATGAATCATGAAATGAATCATGAATCATGAATTATGAATCATGAATTGAATCATGAATCATGAATCATGAATCATGAATTGAATCATAAATCATGAATCATGAATCGAATCATAAATCATGATTCATGAAACATAAATTGAATCATGAATCATGAATTGAATAATAATAAATTGAATCATGAATCATGAATCATGAATTGAATCATGAACCAAGAATCATGAATCATGAATTGAATCATGAATCATGAATCATAATTCGAATCATGAATCATGAATTGAATCATGAATCATAAATCATGAATTAAATCATGAATCATGAATCATGAATCGAATCATGAATTGAATCATGAATCAAGAATCATGAATCATGAATTGAATCATGAATCATGAATCATGAATCGAATCATGAATCATGAATTGAATCATGAATCATAAATCATGAATTAAATCATGAATCATGAATCATGAATCGAATCATGAATAATGAATCATGAATCATGAATTGAATCATGAATCATGAATCATTAATCAAATCATGAATCAAGAATCATGAATCGAATCATAAATCATGAATTGAATCATGAATCATGAATTGAATCATGAATCAAGAATCATGAATCATGAATTGAATCATGAATCATGAATCATGAATCGAATCATGACTCATGAATTGAATCATGAATCATGAATTATGAATTGAATCATTAATCATGAATCATGAATTGAATCATGAATCATGAATTGAATCTTGAATCATGAATCATTAATCATTAATCATGAATCATGAATTGAATCATGAATCATGAATCATGAATTGAATCATGAATCAAGAATCATGAATCAAATCATGAATCATGAATCATGAATTGAATCATGAATCGAATCATGAATCATGAATTGAATCATGAATTGAATCATAAATCATGAATAGAATCATGAATAATGAATTGAATCATGAATCATGAATTGAATTATGAAATATGAATTGAATCAGGAATCGAATCATGAATTGAATCATGAATCATGAATTGAATCATGAATCATGAATCATGAATTGAATCATGAATCATGAATCATGAATTGAATCATGAATCGAATCATGAATTGCGTCATGAATCATGATTTAAATCATGAATCATTAATTGAATCATGAATCATGAATCATGAATCATGAATCATGAATTGAATCATGAATCATGAATTGAATCATGAATCATGAATTGAATCATGAATCATGAATCATGAATCTTGAATCATGAATCATGAATTGAATCATGAATCATGAATTGAATCATGAATCATGAATCATTAATTGAATCATAAATCATGAATCATGAATCATGAATCATGAATCGAATCATGAATCATGAATCATGAATTGAATCATGAATCATGAATCATGAATTGAATCATGAATCGAATCATGAATTGAGTCATGAATCATGATTTAAATCATGAATCATTAATTGAATCATGAATCATGAATCATGAATCATGAATCATGAATTGAATCATGAATCATGAATTGAATCATGAATCATGAATTGAATCATGAATCATGAATCATGAATTGAATCATGAATCATGAATCATGAATCATGAATCGAATCATGAATCATGAATCATTAATCATTAATCATGAATTAAATCATGAATCATGAATCATGAATTGAATCATGAATCATAATTCATTAATTGAATCATGAATCATGAATCGAATCATAAATCATGAATCATGAATCATGAATCATGAATCATGAATTGAATCATGAATCATGAATCAAATCATGAATCATGAATCATGAATTATGAATCATGAATTGAATCATGAATCATGAATTATGAATCATGAATTGAATCATGAATCATGAATCATGAATCATGAATTGAATCATAAATCATGAATCATGAATCGAATCATAAATCATGATTCATGAAACATAAATTGAATCATGAATCATGAATTGAATAATAATAAATTGAATCATGAATCATGAATCATGAATTGAATCATGAACCAAGAATCATGAATCATGAATTGAATCATGAATCATGAATCATAATTCGAATCATGAATCATGAATTGAATCATGAATCATAAATCATGAATTAAATCATGAATCATGAATCATGAATCGAATCATGAATTGAATCATGAATCAAGAATCATGAATCATGAATTGAATCATGAATCATGAATCATGAATCGAATCATGAATCATGAATTGAATCATGAATCATAAATCATGAATTAAATCATGAATCATGAATCATGAATCGAATCATGAATAATGAATCATGAATCATGAATTGAATCATGAATCATGAATCATTAATCAAATCATGAATCAAGAATCATGAATCGAATCATAAATCATGAATTGAATCATGAATCATGAATCAAGAATCATGAATCGAATCATGACTCATGAATTGAATCATGAATCATGAATCATTAATCATGAATCATGAATTGAATCATGAATCATGAATTGAATCTTGAATCATGAATCATGAATCATGAATCATGAATCATGCATCATGAATCGAATCATGAATCAAGAATCATGAATCAAATCATGAATCATGAATCATGAATTAAATCATGAATCGAATCATGAATCATGAATTAAATCATGAATTGAATCATAAATCATGAATAGAATCATGAATAATGAATTGAATCATGACTCATGAATCATGAATTGAATCATGAAATATGAATTGAATCAGGAATCATGAATCATGAATTGAATCATGAATTGAATCATGAATCATGAATAATGAATTGAATCATGAATCGAATCATGAATTGAGTCATGAATCATGATTTAAATCATGAATCATGAATTGAATCATGAATCATGAATTGAATCATGAATCATGAATTGAATCATGAATCATGAATCATGAATCGAATCATGAATTGAATCATGAATCAAGAATCATGAATCATGAATTGAATCATGAATCATGAATCATGAATCGAATCATGAATCATGAATTGAATCATGAATCATAAATCATGAATTAAATCATGAATCATGAATCATGAATTGAATCATGAATTGAATCATGAATCATAAATCATGAATTAAATCATGAATCATGAATCATGAATTGAATCATGAATCAAGAATCATGAATCATGAATTAAATCATGAATCATGAATCATAAATCATGAAATGAATCATGAATCATGAATCATAAATCGAATCATGAATCATGAATTGAATCATGAATCATGAATCTTGAATCATGAATCATGAATTGAATCATGAATCATGAATTGAATCATGAATCATGAATCATGAATTGAATCATAAATCATGAATCATGAATCGAATCATAAATCATGATTCATGAAACATAAATTGAATCATGAATCATGAATTGAATAATAATAAATTGAATCATGAATCATGAATCATGAATTGAATCATGAATCAAGAATCATGAATCATGAATTGAATCATGAATCGAATCATGAATTGAATCATGAATCAAGAATCATGAATCATGAATCATAAATCATGAATTAAATCATGAATCATGAATCGAATCATGAATCATGAATTGAATCATGAATCAAGAATCATGAATCATGAATTGAATCATGAATCATGAATCATGAATCGAATCATGAATCATGAATTGAATCATGAATCATAAATCATGAATTAATCATGAATCATGAATCATGAATCGAATCATGAATAATGAATCATGAATCATGAATTGAATCATGAATCATGAATCATTAATTAAATCATGAATCAAGAATCATGAATCGAATCATAAATCATGAATTGAATCATGAATCATGAATCAAGAATCATGAATCAAATCATGACTCATGAATTGAATCATGAATCATGAATCATTAATCATGAATCATGAATTGAATCATGAATCATGAATTGAATCTTGAATCATGAATCATGAATCATGAATCATGCATCATGAATCGAATCATGAATCAAGAATCATGAATCAAATCATGAATCATGAATCATAAATTAAATCATGAATCGAATCATGAATCATGAATTGAATCATGAATTGAATCATAAATCATGAATAGAATCATGAATAATGAATTGAATCATGACTCATGAATCATGAATTGAATCATGAAATATGAATTGAATCTGCAATCATGAATCATGAATTGAATCATGAATTGAATCATGAATCATGAATAATGAATTGAATCATGAATCGAATCATGAATTGAGTCATGAATCATGATTTAAATCATGAATCATGAATTGAATCATGAATCATGAATTGAATCATGAATCATGAATCATGAATCATGAATCTTGAATTGAATCATGAATCATGAATTGAATCATAAATCATGAATCATGAATCAAATCATAAATCATGAATCATGAATCATGAATCATGAATTGAATCATGAATCATGAATCATGAATCATGAATCATGAATCAAATCATTAATCATGAATCATGAATCATGAATCGAATCATGAATCATGAATCATAAATCATGAATCATGAATTGAATCATGAATCATAAATCATGAATTAAATCATGAATCATGGATCGAATCATGAATCATGAATTGAATCATGAATCATGAATCATGAATCATGAATTGAATCATAAATCATGAATAATGAATTGAATCATGAATCATGAATTGAATTATGAAATATGAATTGAATCAGGAATCGAATCATGAATTGAATCATGAATCATGAATTGAATCATGAATCATGAATCAAGAATCATGAATTGAATAATGAATTGAATCATGAATCATGAATTGAATCATGAATCATGAATAATGAATTGAATCATGAATCATGAATTGAATTATGAAATATGAATTGAATCAGGAATCGAATCATGAATTGAATCATGAATCATGAATTGAATCATGAATCATGAATCATGAATTGAATCATGAATCGAATCATGAATTGAGTCATGAATTATGATTTAAATCATGAATCATTAATTGAATCATGAATCATGAATCATGAATCATGAATCATGAATTGAATCATGAATCATGAATTGAATCATGAATCATGAATCATGAATCTTGACTCATGAATCATGAATTGAATCATGAATCATGAATCATGAGTTGAATCATAAATCATGAATCATGAATCGAATCATAAATCATGAATCATGAATCATGAATCATGAATTGAATCATGAATCATGAATCATGAATCAAATCATTAATCATGAATCATGAATCATGAATCGAATCATGAATCATGAATCATGAATCATGAATAATGAATCATGAATTGAATCATGAATCATAAATCATGAATCATGAATCATAATTCGAATCATGAATCATTAATCATGAATCATGAATCGAATCATGAATCATGAATCATGAATCATTAATCATTAATCATGAATTAAATCATGAATCATGAATCATGAATTGAATCATGAATCATAATTCATTAATTGAATCATGAATCATGAATCGAATCATAAATCATGAATCATGAATCATGAATCATGAATCATGAATTGAATCATGAATCATGAATCAAATCATGAATCATGAATTATGAATCATGAATTGAATCATGAATCATGAATTATGCATCATGAATTGAATCATGATTCATGAATCATGAATTGAATCATGAATCATGAATCATGAAATGAATCATGAATCATGAATCATAAATCGAATCATGAATCATGAATTGAATCATGAATCATGAATCTTGAATCATGAATCATGAATTGAATCATGAATCATGAATTGAATCATGAATCATGAATCATGAATCATGAATTGAATCATAAATCATGAATCATGAATCGAATCATAAATCATGATTTATGAAACATAAATTGAATCATGAATCATGAATTGAATAATAATAAATTGAATCATGAATCATGAATCATGAATTGAATCATGAATCATGAATCACGAATCATGAATTGAATGATGAATTGAATCATGGATCATGAATCATGAATTAAATCATGAATTATGAATCATGAAACATAAATTGAATCATGAATCATGAATCATGAATTCAATAATAATGAATTTAATCATGAATCATGAATTGAATCATGAATCAAGAATCATGAATCATGAATTGAATCATGAATCATGAATCATGAATCGAATCATGACTCATGAATTGAATCATGAATCATGAATTATGAATTGAATCATTAATCATGAATCATGAATTGAATCATGAATCATGAATTGAATCTTGAATCATGAATCATTAATCATTAATCATGAATCATGAATTGAATCATGAATCATGAATCATGAATTGAATCATGAATCAAGAATCATGAATCAAATCATGAATCATGAATCATGAATTGAATCATGAATCGAATCATGAATCATGAATTGAATCATGAATTGAATCATAAATCATGAATAGAATCATGAATAATGAATTGAATCATGAATCATGAATTGAATTATGAAATATGAATTGAATCAGGAATCGAATCATGAATTGAATCATGAATCATGAATTGAATCATGAATCATGAATCATGAATTGAATCATGAATCATGAATCATGAATTGAATCATGAATCTAATCATGAATTGAGTCATGAATCATGATTTAAATCATGAATCATTAATTGAATCATGAATCATGAATCATGAATCATGAATCATGAATTGAATCATGAATCATGAATTGAATCATGAATCATGAATTGAATCATGAATCATGAATCATGAATCTTGAATCATGAATCATGAATTGAATCATGAATCATGAATTGAATCATGAATCATGAATCATGAATTGAATCATAAATCATGAATCATGAATCAAATCATTAATCATGAATCATGAATCATGAATCGAATCATGAATCATGAATCATGAATTGAATCATGAATCATGAATCATGAATTGAATCATGAATCGAATCATGAATTGAGTCATGAATCATGATTTAAATCATGAATCATTAATTGAATCATGAATCATGAATCATGAATCATGAATCATGAATTGAATCATGAATCATGAATTGAATCATGAATCATGAATTGAATCATGAATCATGAATCATGAATTGAATCATGAATCATAAATCATGAATTAAATCATGAATCATGAATCATGAATCGAATCATGAATCATTAATCATGAATCATGAATCGAATCATGAATCATGAATCATGAATCATTAATCATTAATCATTAATCATGAATTAAATCATGAATCATGAATCATGAATTGAATCATGAATCATAATTCATTAATTGAATCATGAATCATGAATCAAATCATAAATCATGAATCATGAATCATGAATCATGAATCATGAATTGAATCATGAATCATGAATCAAATCATGAATCATGAATCATGAATTATGAATCATGAATTGAATCATGAATCATGAATTATGAATCATGAATTGAATCATGAATCATGAATCATGAATCATGAATTGAATCATAAATCATGATTCATGAAACATAAATTGAATCATGAATCATGAATTGAATAATAATAAATTGAATCATGAATCATGAATCATGAATTGAATCATGAATCAAGAATCATGAATCATGAATTGAATCATGAATCATGAATCATGAATCGAATCATGAATCATGAATTGAATCATGAATCATAATTCATTAATTGAATCATGAATCATGAATCAAATCATAAATCATGAATCATGAATCATGAATCATGAATCATGAATTGAATCATGAATCATGAATCAAATCATGAATCATGAATCATGAATTATGAATCATGAATTGAATCATGAATCATGAATTATGAATCATGAATTGAATCATGAATCATGAATCATGAATCATGAATTGAATCATAAATCATGAATCATGAATTGAATCATAAATCATGATTCATGAAACATAAATTGAATCATGAATCATGAATTGAATAATAATAAATTGAATCATGAATCATGAATCATGAATTGAATCATGAATCAAGAATCATGAATCATGAATTGAATCATGAATCATGAATCATGAATCGAATCATGAATCATGAATTGAATCATGAATCATAAATCATGAATTAAATCATGAATCATGAATCATGAATCGAATCATGAATTGAATCATGAATCAAGAATCATGAATCATGAATTGAATCATGAATCATGAATCATGAATCGAATCATGAATCATGAATTGAATCATGAATCATAAATCATGAATTAAATCATGAATCATGAATCATGAATCGAATCATGAATAATGAATCATGAATCATGAATTGAATCATGAATCATGAATCATTAATCAAATCATGAATCAAGAATCATGAATCAAATCATAAATCATGAATTGAATCATGAATCATGAATCAAGAATCATAAATCGAATCATGACTCATGAATTGAATCATGAATCATGAATCATTAATCATGAATCATGAATTGAATTATGAATCATGAATTGAATCTTGAATCATGAATCATGAATCATGAATCATGCATCATGAATCGAATCATGAATCAAGAATCATGAATCAAATCATGAATCATGAATCATGAATTAAATCATGAATCGAATCATGAATCATGAATTAAATCATGAATTGAATCATAAATCATGAATAGAATCATGAATAATGAATTGAATCATGACTCATGAATCATGAATTGAATCATGAAATATGAATTGAATCAGGAATCATGAATCATGAATTGAATCATGAATTGAATCATGAATCATGAATAATGAATTGAATCATGAATCGAATCATGAATTGAGTCATGAATCATGATTTAAATCATGAATCATGAATTGAATCATGAATCATGAATTGAATCATGAATCATGAATTGAATCATGAATCATGAATCATGAATCGAATCATGAATTGAATCATGAATCAAGAATCATGAATCATGAATTGAATCATGAATCATGAATCATGAATCGAATCATGAATCATGAATTGAATCATGAATCATAAATCATGAATTAAATCATGAATCATGAATCATGAATTGAATCATGAATCAAGAATCATGAATCATGAATTGAATCATGAATCATGAATCATAAATCATGAAATGAATCATGAATCATGAATCATAAATCGAATCATGAATCATGAATTGAATCATGAATCATGAATCTTGAATCATGAATCATGAATTGAATCACGAATCATGAATTGAATCATGAATCATGAATCATGAATCATGAATTGAATCATAAATCATGAATCATGAATCGAATCATAAATCATGATTCATGAAACATAAATTGAATCATGAATCATGAATTGAATAATAATAAATTGAATCATGAATCATGAATCATGAATTGAATCATGAATCAAGAATCATGAATCATGAATTGAATCATGAATCGAATCATGAATTGAATCATGAATCAAGAATCATGAATCATGAATCATAAATCATGAATTAAATCATGAATCATGAATCGAATCATGAATCATGAATTGAATCATGAATCAAGAATCATGAATCATGAATTGAATCATGAATCATGAATCATGAATCGAATCATGAATCATGAATTGAATCATGAATCATAAATCATGAATTAAATCATGAATCATGAATCATGAATCGAATCATGAATAATGAATCATGAATCATGAATTGAATCATGAATCATGAATCATTAATCAAATCATGAATCAAGAATCATGAATCGAATCATAAATCATGAATTGAATCATAAATCATGAATCATGAATCAAATCATAAATCATGAATCATGAATCATGAATCATGAATTGAATCATGAATCATGAATTATGAATCATGAATTGAATCATGAATCATGAATCATGAATCATGAATTGAATCATAAATCATGAATCATGAATCGAATCATAAATCATGATTCATGAAACATAAATTGAATCATGAATCATGAATAAAATAATAATAAATTGAATCATGAATCATGAATCATGAATTGAATCATGAATCAAGAATCATGAATCATGAATTGAATCATGAATCATGAATCATGAATCGAATCATGAATCTGAATTGAATCATGAATCATAAATCATGAATTAAATCATGAATCATGAATCATGAATCGAATCATGAATTGAATCATGAATCAAGAATCATGAATCATGAATCGAATCATGAATTGAATCATGAATCAAGAATCATGAATCATGAATTGAATCATGAATCATGAATCATGAATCGAATCATGAATCATGAATTGAATCATGAATCATAAATCATGAATTAAATCATGAATCATGAATCATGAATCGAATCATGAATAATGAATCATGAATCATGAATTGAATCATGAATCATGAATCATTAATCAAATCATGAATCAAGAATCATGAATCAAATCATAAATCATGAATTGAATCATGAATCATGAATCAAGAATCATGAATCGAATCATGACTCATGAATTGAATCATGAATCATGAATCATTAATCATGAATCATGAATTGAATCATGAATCATGAATTGAATCTTGAATCATGAATCATGAATCATGAATCATGCATCATGAATCGAATCATGAATCAAGAATCATGAATCAAATCATGAATCATGAATCATGAATTAAATCATGAATCGAATCATGAATCATGAATTAAATCATGAATTGAATCATAAATCATGAATAGAATCATGAATAATGAATTGAATCATGACTCATGAATCATGAATTGAATCATGAAATATGAATTGAATCAGGAATCATGAATCATGAATTGAATCATGAATTGAATCATGAATCATGAATAATGAATTGAATCATGAATCGAATCATGAATTGAGTCATGAATCATGATTTAAATCATGAATCATGATTTAAATCATGAATCATGAATTGAATCATGAATCATGAATTGAATCATGAATCATGAATTGAATCATGAATCATGAATCATGAATCGAATCATGAATTGAATCATGAATCAAGAATCATGAATCATGAATTGAATCATGAATCATGAATCATGAATCGAATCATGAATCATGAATTGAATCATGAATCATAAATCATGAATTAAATCATGAATCATGAATCATGAATTGAATCATGAATCAAGAATCATGAATCATGAATTGAATCATGAATCATGAATCATAAATCATGAAATGAATCATGAATCATGAATCATAAATCGAATCATGAATCATGAATTGAATCATGAATCATGAATCTTGAATCATGAATCATGAATTGAATCACGAATCATGAATTGAATCATGAATCATGAATCATGAATCATGAATTGAATCATAAATCATGAATCATGAATCGAATCATAAATCATGATTCATGAAACATAAATTGAATCATGAATCATGAATTGAATAATAATAAATTGAATCATGAATCATGAATCATGAATTGAATCATGAATCAAGAATCATGAATCATGAATTGAATCATGAATCGAATCATGAATTGAATCATGAATCAAGAATCATGAATCATGAATCATAAATCATGAATTAAATCATGAATCATGAATCGAATCATGAATCATGAATTGAATCATGAATCAAGAATCATGAATCATGAATTGAATCATGAATCATGAATCATGAATCGAATCATGAATCATGAATTGAATCATGAATCATAAATCATGAATTAAATCATGAATCATGAATCATGAATCGAATCATGAATAATGAATCATGAATCATGAATTGAATCATGAATCATGAATCATTAATCAAATCATGAATCAAGAATCATGAATCGAATCATAAATCATGAATTGAATCATAAATCATGAATCATGAATCAAATCATAAATCATGAATCATGAATCATGAATCATGAATTGAATCATGAATCATGAATTATGAATCATGAATTGAATCATGAATCATGAATCATGAATCATGAATTGAATCATAAATCATGAATCATGAATCGAATCATAAATCATGATTCATGAAACATAAATTGAATCATGAATCATGAATAAAATAATAATAAATTGAATCATGAATCATGAATCATGAATTGAATCATGAATCAAGAATCATGAATTGAATCATGAATCATGAATCATGAATCGAATCATGAATCTGAATTGAATCATGAATCATAAATCATGAATTAAATCATGAATCATGAATCATGAATCGAATCATGAATTGAATCATGAATCAAGAATCATGAATCATGAATTGAATCATGAATCATGAATCATGAATCGAATCATGAATCATGAATTGAATCATGAATCATAAATCATGAATTAAATCATGAATCATGAATCGAATCATGAATAATGAATCATGAATCATGAATTGAATCATGAATCATGAATCATTAATCAAATCATGAATCAAGAATCATGAATCGAATCATAAATCATGAATTGAATCATGAATCATGAATCAAGAATCATGAATCGAATCATGACTCATGAATTGAATCATGAATCATGAATCATTAATCATGAATCATGAATTGAATCATGAATCATGAATTGAATCATGACTCATGAATCATGAATTGAATCATGAAATATGAATTGAATCAGGAATCATGAATCATGAATTGAATCATGATTTGAATCATGAATCATGAATAATGAATTGAATCATGAATCGAATCATGAATTGAGTCATGAATCATGATTTAAATCATGAATCATGAATTGAATCATGAATCATGAATTGAATCATGAATCATGAATCATGAATCGAATCATGAATTGAATCATGAATCAAGAATCATGAATCATGAATTGAATCATGAATCATGAATCATGAATCGAATCATGAATCATGAATTGAATCATGAATCATAAATCATGAATTAAATCATGAATCATGAATCATGAATTGAATCATGAATCAAGAATCATGAATCATGAATTGAATCATGAATCATGAATCATAAATCATGAAATGAATCATGAATCATGAATCATAAATCAAATCATGAATCATGAATTGAATCATGAATCATGAATTGAATCATGAATCATGAATCATGAATCATGAATTGAATCATAAATCATGAATCATGAATCGAATCATAAATCATGATTCATGAAACATAAATTGAATCATGAATCATGAATTGAATAATAATAAATTGAATCATGAATCATGAATCATGAATTGAATCATGAATCAAGAATCATGAATCATGAATTGAATCATGAATCGAATCATGAATTGAATCATGAATCAAGAATCATGAATCATGAATTGAATCATGAATCAAGAATCATGAATCATGAATCGTAAATCATGAATTAAATCATGAATCATGAATCGAATCATGAATCATGAATTGAATCATGAATCAAGAATCATGAATCATGAATTGAATCATGAATCATGAATCATGAATCGAATCATGAATCATGAATTGAATCATGAATCATAAATCATGAATTAAATCATGAATCATGAATCATGAATCGAATCATGAATAATGAATCATGAATCATGAATTGAATCATGAATCATGAATCATTAATCAAATCATGAATCAAGAATCATGAATCGAATCATAAATCATGAATTGAATCATGAATCATGAATCAAGAATCATTAATCATGAATCATGAATTGAATCATGAATCATGAATTGAATCTTGAATCATGAATCATGAATCATGAATCATGCATCATGAATCAAATCATGAATCATGAATTAAATCATGAATCGAATCATGAATCATTAATTGAATCATGAATTGAATCATAAATCATGAATAGAATCATGAATAATGAATTGAATCATGACTCATGAATCATGAATTGAATCATGAAATATGAATTGAATCAGGAATCATGAATCATGAAGTGAATCATGAATTGAATCATGAATCATGAATAATGAATTGAATCATGAATCGAATTATGAATTGAGTCATGAATCATGATTTAAATCATGAATCATGAATTGAATCATGAATCATGAATTGAATCATGAATCATGAATCATGAATCATGAATCTTGAATTGAATCATGAATCATGAATCATGAATTGAATCATAAATCATGAATCATGAATCAAATCATAAATCATGAATCATGAATCATGAATCATGAATTGAATCATAAATCATGAATCATGAATCATGAATCATGAATCAAATCATTAATCATGAATCATGAATCATGAATCGAATCATGAATCATGAATCATAAATCATGAATCATGAATTGAATCATGAATCATAAATCATGAATTAAATCATGAATCATGGATCGAATCATGAATCATGAATTGAATCATGAATCATGAATCATGAATCATGAATTGAATCATGAATCATGAATCATTAATCGAATCATGAATCATGAATCAAGAATCATGAATTGAATAATGAATTGAATCATGAATCATGAATTGAATCATGAATCATGAATCATGAATTGAATCATGAATCATGAATCATGAATCATGAATCATGTATTGAATCATGAATCATGAATTGAATCATGAATCATGAATTGAATCATGAATCATGAATCATGAATCATGAATCATGAATTGAATCATGAATCATGAATCATGAATCATGAATCATGAATCATGAATCATGAATCATGAATCATGAATTGAATCATGAATCATGAATCATGAATTAAATCATGAATCATGAATCATGAATCGAATCATGAATCATTAATCATGAATCATGAATCATGAATCGAATCATGAATCATGAATCATGAATTGAATCATGAATCATAATTCATTAATTGAATCATGAATCATGAATCGAATCATAAATCATGAATCATGAATCATGAATCATGAATTGAATCATGAATCATGATTCAAATCATGAATCATGAATCATGAATTATGAATCATGAATTGAATCATGAATCATGAATTATGAATCATGAATTGAATCATGAATCATGAATTTAATCATAAATCATGAATCATGAATCAAATCATGAATCATGAATCATGAATCATTAATCATGAATTGAATCATGAATCATGAATTATGCATCATGAATTGAATCATGATTCATGAATTATAAATCGAATCATTATTCATGAATTGAATCATGATTCATGAATCATGAATTGAATCATGAATCATGAATTATGAATCGAATCATTAATCATGAATTGAATCATGAATCATGAATCTTGAATCATGAATCATGAATTGAATCATAAATGATGAATTGAGTCATGAATCATGAATCATGAATCATGAATTGAATCATAAATCATGAATCATGAATCGAATCATAAATCATGATTCATGAAACATAAATTGAATCATGAATCATGAATCATGAATTGAATAATAATGAATTGAATCATGAATCATGAATCATGAATTGAATCATGAATCAAGAATCATGAATCATTAATTGAATCATGAATCATGAATCATGAATCGAATCATGAATCATGAATTGAATCATGAATCATGAATCATGAATCATGAATTGAATCATAAATCATGAATCATGAATCGAATCATAAATCATGATTCATGAAACATAAATTGAATCATGAATCATGAATCATGAATTGAATAATGAATTGAATCATGGATCATGAATCATGAATTAAATCATGAATCATGAATCATAAAACATAAATTGAATCATGAATCATGAATCATGAATTCAATAATAATGAATTGAATCATGAATCATGAATTGAATCATGAATCAAGAATCATGAATCATGAATTGAATCATGAATCAAATCATGACTCATGAATTGAATCATGAATCATGAATTATGAATTGAATCATTAATCATGAATCATGAATTGAATCATGAATCATGAATTGAATCTTGAATCATGAATCATGAATCATTAATCATGAATCATGAATTGAATCATGAATCATGAATCATGAATCGAATCATGAATCAAGAATCATGAATCAAATCATGAATCATGAATCATGATTTGAATCATGAATCGAATCATGAATCATGAATTGAATCATGAATTGAATCATAAATCATGAATAGAATCATGAATAATGAATTGAATCATGAATCATGAATTGAATCATGAAATATGAATTGAATCAGGAATCGAATCATGAATTGAATCATGAATCATGAATTGAATCATGAATCATGAATCATGAATTGAATCATGAATCATGAATCATGAATTGAATCATGAATCATGAATCATGAATTGAATCATGAATCGAATCATGAATTGAGTCATGAATCATGATTTAAATCATGAATCATGAATTGAATCATGAATCATGAATCATGAATCTTGAATCATGAATCATGAATTGAATCATGAATCATGAATTGAATCATGAATCATGAATCATGAATCATGAATTGAATCATAAATCATGAATCATGAATCGAATCATAAATCATGAATTATGAATCATGAATTGAATCATGAATCATGAATCAAATCATTAATCATGGATCATGAATCATGAATCGAATCATGAATCATGAATCATGAATCATGAATTGAATCATGAATCATAAATCATGAATTAAATCATGAATCATGAATCATAAATCGAATCATGAATCATAAATCATGAATCATGAATCATGAATCATGAATTGAATCATGAATCATAATTCATTAATTGAATCATGAATCATGAATCGAATCATAAATCATGAATCATGAATCATGAATTGAATCATGAATCATGAATCAAATCATGAATCATGAATTATAAATCATGAATTGAATCATGAATCATGAATTATGAATCATGAATTAAATCATGAATCATGAATCACGAATTGAATCATAAATCATGAATCAAATCATGAATCATGAATCATGAATCATGAATCATGAATTGAATCATGAATCATGAATTATGCATCATGAATTGAATCATGATTCATGAATCATGAATTGAATCATGAATCATGATTCTTGAATCATGAATCATGAATTGAATCATGAATCATGAATTGAATCATGAATCATGAATCATGAATCATGAATTGAATCATAAATCATGAATCATGAATCGAATCATAAATCATGATTCATGAAACATAAATTGAATCATGAATCATGAATTGAATAATAATAAATTGAATCATGAATCATGAATCATGAATTGAATCATGAATCAAGAATCATGAATCATGAATTGAATCATGAATCATGAATCGAATCATGAATCATGAATTGAATCATGAATCATAAATCATGAATTAAATCATGAATCATGAATCTTGAATCGAATCATGAATAATGAATCATGAATAATGAATCATGAATTGAATCATGAATCATGAATCATTAATCAAATCATGAATCAAGAATCATGAATCAAATCATAAATCATGAATTGAATCATGAATCATGAATCAAGAATCATAAATCGAATCATGACTCATGAATCATGAATCATGAATCATGAATTGAATCATGAATCATGAATCATTATTCAAAACATGAATCAAGAATCATGAATCGAATCATGAATCATGAATTGAATCATGAATCATGAATTGAATCTTGAATCATGAATCATAAATCATGAATCATGAATCATGAACCATGAATCAAATCATGAATCAAGAATCATGAATCAAATCATGAATCATGAATTATGAATTAAATCATGAATCGAATCATGAATCATGAATTGAATCATGAATTGAATCATAAATCATGAATAGAATCATGAATAATGAATTGAATCATGACTCATGAATCATGAATTGAATCATGAAATATGAATTGAATCAGGAATCAGGAATCATGAATTGAATCATGAATTGAATCATGAAATATGAATTGAATCAGGAATCAGGAATCATGAATTGAATCATGAATTGAATCATGAATCATGAATAATGAATTGAATCATGAATTGAATCATGAATTGAGTCATGAATCATGATTTAAATCATGAATCATGAATTGAATCATGAATCATGAATTGAATCATGAATCATGAATTGAATCATGAATCATGAATTGAACCATAAATCATGAATCATGAATCAAATCATAAATCATGAATCATGAATCATGAATCATGAATTGAATCATGAATCATGAATCATGAATCAAATCATTAATCATGAATCATGAATCATGAATCGAATCATGAATCATGAATCATGAATCATGAATTGAATCATGAATCATAAATCATGAATTAAATCATGAATCATGAATCATGAATCGAATCATGAATCATGAATTGAATCATGAATCATGAATCATGAATCATGAATTGAATCATGAATCATGAATCATTAATCAAATCATGAATCAAGAATCATGAATTGAATCATGAATCATGAATCATGAATCATGAATTGAATCATGAATCATGAATTGAATCATGAATCATGAATTGAATCATGAATCATGAATCATGAATCTTGAATCATGAATCATGAATTGAATCATGAATCATGAATTGAATCATGAATCATGAATCATGAATCATGAATTGAATCATAAATCATGAATCATGAAACGAATCATAAATCATGAATCATGAATCAAATCATGAATCATGAATCATGAATCATGAATCGAATCATGAATCATGAATCATGAATCATGAATCATGAATTGAATCATGAATCATTAATCATGAATTAAATCATGAATCATGAATCATGAATCGAATCATGAATCATTAATCATGAATCATGAATCATGAATCGAATCATGAATCACGAATCATGAATTGAATCATGAATCATGAATCAAATCATGAATCATGAATCATGAATTATGAATCATGAATTGAACCATGAATCATGAATTATGAATCATGAATTGAATCATGAATCATGAATCATGAATCATGAATTGAAACATAAATCATGAATCATGAATCAAATCATGAATCATGAATCATGAATTATGCATCATGAATTGAATCATGATTCATGAATCATGAATTGAATCATGAATCATGAATTATAAATCGAATCATTATTCATGAATTGAATCATGATTCATGAATCATGAATTGAATCATGAAATATGAATTATGAATCGAATTATTAATCATGAATTGAATCATGAATCATGAATCTTGAATCATGAATCATGAATTGAATCATGAATGATGAATTGAGTCATGAATCATGAATCATGAATCATAAATTGAATCATAAATCATGAATCATGAATCGAATCATAAATCATGATTCATGAAACATAAATTGAATCATGAATCATGAATCATGAATTGAATAATAATGAATTGAATCATGAATCATGAATCATGAATTGAATCATGAATCAAGAATCATGCATCATGAATTGAATCATGAATCATGAATCATGAATCGAATCATGAATCATGAATTGAATCATGAATCATGAATCATGAATTGAATCATTAATCATGAATCATGAATTGAATAATGAATTGAATCACGGATCATGAATCATGAATTAAATCATGAATCATGAATCATGAAACATAAATTGAATCATGAATCATGAATCATGAATTCAATAATAATGAATTGAATCATGAATCATGAATTGAATCATGAATCAAGAATCATGAATCATGAATTGAATCATGAATCATGAATCATGAATCGAATCATGACTCATGAATTGAATCATGAATCATGAATTATGAATTGAATCATTATTCATGAATCATGAATTGAATCATGAATCATAAATTAAATCTTGAATCATGAATCATGAATTATTAATCATAAATCATGAATTGAATCATGAATCATGAATCATGAATCGAATCATGAATCAAGAATCATGAATCGAATCATGAATCATGAATTGAATCATGAATTGAATCATAAATCATGAATAGAATCATGAATAATGAATTGAATCATGAACCATGAATTGAATCATGAAATATGAATTGAATCAGGAATCGAATCATGAATTGAATCATGAATCATGAATTGAATCATGAATCATGAATCATGAATTGAATCATGAATCATGAATTGAATCATGAATCGAATCATGAATTGAGTCATGAATCATGATATAAATCATGAATCATTAATTGAATCATGAATCATGAATTGAATCATGAATCATGAATTGAATCATGAATCATGAATTGAATCATGAATCATGAATTGAATCATGAATCATGAATCATGAATCTTGAATCATGAATCATGAATTGAATCATGAATCATGAATTGAATCATGAATCATGAATCATGAATCAAATCATTAATCATGAATCATGAATCATGAATCGAATCATGAATCATGAATCATGAATCATGAATCATGAATTGAATCATGAATCATAAATCATGAATTAAATCATGAATCATGAATTAAATCATGAATCATTAATCATGAATCATGAATCGAATCATGAATCATGAATCATTAATCATTAATCATGAATTAAATCATGAATCATGAATCATGAATTGAATCATTAATCATAATTCATTAATTGAATCATGAATCATGAATCATGAATTGAATCATTAATCATAATTCATTAATTGAATCATGAATCATGAATCATGAATCATGAATCATGAATCATGAATTGAATCATGAATCATGAATCAAATCATGAATCATGAATCATGAATTGAATCATGAATCATGAATCATGAATCATGAAATGAATCATGAATCATGAATCATAAATCGAATCATGAATCATGAATTGAATCATGAATCATGAATCTTGAATCATGAATCATGAATTGAATCATGAATCATGAATCATGAATCATGAATTGAATCATAAATCATGAATCATGAATCATCAAATCATGAATTGAATCATGAATCATGAATCATAAATCATGAATTAAATCATTAATTGAATCATGAATCGAATCATGAATCATGAATCAAGAATCAA
>NW_027448571.1:0-30456 GCF_038048845.1 Mixophyes fleayi
ATCGAATCATAATTTGAATCATGTATCATGAATCATGAAATGAATATGAAATGAATCATGAATCATGAAACATGAATCATGAAACATGAATTCAATCATGAATCATGAAATGAATCATAAATTCAATCATGAATCATGAATCATGAATTGAATCATGAAATGAATCATGAATCATGAATTTAATCATGAATTATGTATTGAATCATGAATTGAATCATGAATCATGAATCATGAATTGAATCATGAATCATGAATCATGAATTCAATCATGAATTGAATCATGAATCATGAATCGAATCATGAATCATTAATCGAATCATGAATCATGAATTAAATAATGAATCATGAATTGAATCATGAATCATAAATAGAATAATGAATGATGAATTGAATCATGAATCATGAATCATGAATTGAATCATGAATTGAATCATGAATCATGATTCGAATCATGAATCATATTATGAATCATGAATCGAATCACAAATCATGAATTGAATCATGAATCATGAATTGAATCATGAATCATGAATTATGAATGAATCATGAATTGAATCTTGAGTCACGAATCGAATCATGAATAATGAATTGAATCATGATTTCAATCATGAATCATGAATTTAATCATAAATCATGAATCATGAATCATGAATTGAATCATAAATTATGAATCAATACATGAATCAATATTTGAATCAAGAATCATGAATTGAATCAAGAATCATTAATCGAATCATGAATCATGAATTGAATCATGAATCATGAATCATTAATTGAATCATGAATCATGAATCATGAATTGAATCATGAATTGAATCATGAATCATGAATTATGAATTGAATCATGAATCATGAATCATGAATTATGAAATGAATCATGAATCATGAATTAAATCATGAATCATGAATTGAATCATGAATCATGAATTGAATCATTAGTCGAATCATGAATCATGAATTGAATCATTAGTCGAATCATGAATCATGAATCATAAATTGAATCATGAATCATTAATCGAATCATGAATCATGAATTGAATCATGAATCATGAATTGAATCATGAATCATAAATTGAATCATGAATCATTAGTCGAATCATTAATCATGAATCATAAATTGAATCATTAATCATTAATCGAATCATGAATCATGAATTGAATCATGAATCATGAATCATGAATTGAATCATGAATCACAAATCATGAATTGAATCATGAATCACAAATCATGAATTGAATCATGAATCATGAATTGAATCATGATTCGAATCATGAATCATATTATGAATCATGATTTGAATCAAGAATCATGAATTGAATCATGAATCATGAATCATGAATTGAATCATGAATTGAATCATGAATCATGATTCAAATCATGAATCATATTATGAATCATGAATTGAATCATGAATCATGAATTGAATCATGAATCATGAGTCGATTCATGAATCATAAATCATGAATTGAATCATGAAACAGGAATTGAAACATGAATCATAAATAATAAATTGAATCATAAATTGAATCATGAATTGAATCATGAATCATGAATCATAAATCGGATCATGAATCATGAATTAAATCATAAAACATGAATCGAATCATGAATCATGAATCGAATCATAAATCGAATCATGAATCATGAATCATGAAATGAATCATGAAATGAATCATGAATCATGAATAGAATCATAAAACATGAATCGAATCATGAATCATGAATCATGAATTGAATCGTGAATCATGAATCGAATCATAAATTGAATCATGAATCATGAATCATGAAATAAATCATGAAATGAATCATGAATCATGAATTAAATCATGAATCATGAATTAAATCATGATTTATGAATCATGAATTAAATCATGAATCATGAATCAGATCATGAATCATGAATCATGAATGAATCATGAGTCATGAATTGAATCATGAATTGAATCATGAATCATGAATTGAATCATGAATTGAATCATGAATTAAATCATAAATTGAATCATGAATCAAGTATCGAATCATGAATCATGAATTGAATAATGAATCATGAATTGAATTATGAATCACAAATCATGAATTGAATAATGAATCATGAATCATGAATCATGAATTGAATCATGAATCATGAATCATGAATTGAATCATGAACCATAAATCATGAATTGAATCATGAATCTTGAATCATGACTTGAATCATGATGTGAATCATGAGTCGAATCATAAATCATAAATCATGAATTGAATCATGAATCATGAATTGAATCATAAATCATGAATCAAATCAAAAATCATGAATTGAATCATGAATCATGAAATGAATCATGAAACATGATTCGAATCATGAACCATGAATCATGAATTGAATCATGAATCATGAATTGAATCATGAATCATGAATTGAATCATAATTCATGAATCGAATCATGAATCATGAATTGAATCATGGATCATGAATCATGAATCATGAATCATGAATCATTAATCGAATCATAAATTGAATCATAAATCATAAATAGAATCATGAATCACAAATCATGAATTGAATCATGAATTGAATCATGAATTGAATCATGAACCATGAATTGAATCATGAATCATGAATTGAATCATGAATCATGAGTCGAATCATGAATCATGAAATGAATCATGAATCATGAATTGAATCATAAATCATGAATCAAATCATGAAACATGAATCGAATCATGAACCATGAAATGAATCATGAACCATGAAATGAATCATGAAACATGAATCGAATCATGAAACATGAATCGAATCATGAAACATGAATCGAATCATGAACCATGAATTGAATCGAATCATGAACCATGAATTGAATCATGAATCATGAATCATGAATTGAATCATGAAACATGAATTGAATCATGAATCGAATCATGAATCATAAGTTGAATCATGAATCATGAATTGAATCATGAATTGAATCATGAATCATGAATTGAATCATGAATTGAATCATGAATCATGAATCATGAATTGAATCATGAATCATGAATTGAATCCTAAATCATGAAATGAATCATGAATCATGAATCATGAATTGAATCATGAATCGAATCATAATTTGAATCATGTATCATGAATCATGAAATGAATATGAAATGAATCATGAATCATGAAACATGAATCATGAAACATGAATTCAATCATGAATCATGAAATGAATCATAAATTCAATCATGAATCATGAATCATGAAATGAATCATGAATCATGAATTTAATCATGAATTATGTATTGAATCATGAATTGAATCATGAATCATGAATCATGAATTGAATCATGAATCATGAATCATGAATTGAATCATGAATTGAATCATGAATCATGAATCGAATCATGAATCATTAATCGAATCATGAATCATGAATTAAATAATGAATCATGAATCGAATCATGAATCGAATCATGAATCATGAATCGAATCATGATTCATGAATCATGAATCGAATCATGATTCATGAATCATGAATCGAATCATGATTCATGAATCATGAATCGAATCATGATTCATGAATCATGAATCGAATCATGATTCATGAGTCATGAATCGAATCATGATTCATGAGTCATGAATCGAATCATGATTCATGAATCATGAATCGAATCATGATTCATGAATCATGAATCGAATCATGATTCATGAATCATGAATCGAATCATGAATCTCGAATCATGAATCATGAATCGAATCATGATTCATGAATCGAATCATGATTCATGAATCATGAATCGAATCATGATTCATGAATCATGAATCGAATCATGAATCAAAAATCAAGAATCGAATTATGAATCTTGAATCATGAATCGAATCATGAAACGAATCATGAATCATAAATTGAATCATGAATCATAAATTGAATCATGAATCATGAATCGAATCATGAATTGAATCATAAATAATGAATTGAATAATGAATTGAATCATGAATTGAATCATGAATCCTAAATAGGATCATGAATCATGAATTGAATCATGAATCATGAAATGAATCATGAATCATGAATTGAATCATGAATCATGAAACATGAATTGAATCATGAATCAAGAATTGAAGTATGAATCATGAATTGAATCATGAATCATGAGTCGAATCATAAATCATGAGTCGAATGATGAATCATGAATCGAATCATGAATCATAAATTGAATCATGAATCATAAATTGAATCATGAATCATGAATCGAATCATGAATTGAATCATAAATAATGAATTGAATAATGAATTGAATCATGAATTGAATCATGAATCCTAAATAGGATCATGAATCATGAATTGAATCATAAAACATGAATTGAAACATGAATCATGAATTGGTCCATGAATCATGAATTGAATCATGAATCATGAATTGAATCATGAATCATGAATCGAATCATGAATTGAATCATGAGTCATGAATGAATCATGAATTGAATCATGAGTCATGAATGAATCATGAATTGAATCATGAATCATGAATGAATCATGAATTGAATCATGAATCATGAATTATGAATGAATCATGAATCATGAATCGAATCATGAATCGAATCATGAATTGAATCATGAATCTTAAATCACGAATCGAATCATGAATAATGAATTGAATCATGAATTGAATCATGAATCATGAATCAAATCATGATTCATGAATCATGAATTGAATCATGATTCATGAATCATGAATTGAATGATGAATCATGAATCAAATCATGAATCATAAATCGAATCATGAATTGAATTTAATCATGATTCATGAATCATGAATTGAATCATGAATCACAAATCATGAATTGAATTATAAATCATGAATTGAATCATGAATCATGAATTGAATCATGAAACATGAATTGAATCATGAAACATGAATCGAATCATGAACCATGAATTGAATCATGAATCATTAATTGAATCATAAATCATGAATCGAATCATGAATCGAATCATGAATCGAATCATGAATCATGAATTGAATCATGAAACATGAATTGAATCATGAATCGAATCATGAACCATAAATTGAATCATGAATCATTAATTGAATCATGAAACATGAATCGAATCATGAACCATGAATTGAATCATGAATCATTAATTGAATCATAAATCATGAATCGAATCATGAATCGAATCATGAATCGAATCATGAATCATGAATTATGAAATGAATCATAAATTGAATAATGAATCATGAACCATGAATCATGAATTGAATCATAAATTGAATCATGAATCATGAACCATGAATCATGAATTATGAAATGAATCATGAATCATGAATTATGAAATGAATCATGAATTGAATCATGAATCATGAAACATGAATTGACTCATGAATCATGAGTCGAATCATGAATCATGAATCATGAATTGAATCATGAATCTTGAATCGAATAATGAATAATGATTTATGAATTGAATCATGAATCATGAATCGAATCATGAATCATAAATCGAATCATGAATCATGAATCATGAATTGAATCCTAAATCATGAGATGAATCATGATTTGAGTCATGAATCATGAATCATAAATCAGATCATGAATCATGAATTGAATCATAAAACATGAATCGAATCATAAATTGAATCATGAATAATGAATCATGAAATGAATCATGAAATGAATCATAAATCATTAATTGAATCATGAATCATGAAACATGAATTGAATCATAAAACATGAATCGAATCATGAATTGAATTGTGAATCATGAATCGAATCATAAATTGAATCATGAATCGAAACATGAATTATGAATCATGAATTGAATCATGAATCATGAATTATGAATGAATCATGAATCATGAATTGAATCTTGAATCATGAATTGAATCATGAATCATGAATTATGAATTGAATCATGAATCATGAATCATGAATTATGAAATGAATCATGAATCATGAATTAAATCATGAATCATAAATCGTGAATTGAATCATGAATCATTAATCATGAATCGAATCATGAATCATTAGTCGAATCATGAATCATGAATCGAATCATGAATCATTAGTCGAATCATGAATCATAAATTGAATCATGAATCATTAATCGAATCATGAATCATGAATTGAATCATGAATCATGAATTGAATCATGAATCATGAATTGAATCATGAATCATGAATTGAATCATGAATCATGAGTCGAATCATGAATCATAAATCATGAATTGAATCATGAATCATGAGTCGAATCATGAATCATAAATCATGAATTGAATCATGAATCATGAATCGAATCGTGAATCATGAATTGAATCATGAATCATGAATAGAATAATGAATGATGAATTGAATCATGAATCATGAATCATGAATTGAATCATGAATTGAATCATGAATCATGATTCGAATCATGAATCATATTATGAATCATGAATCGAATCAAGAATCATGAATTGAATCATGAATCATGATTCGAATCATGAATCATATTATGAATCATGAATTGAATCATGAATCATATATTGAATCATGAATCATGAGTCGAATCATGAATCATAAATCCTGAATTGAATCATGAATCAGGAATTGAATCATGAATCATAAATAATGAATTGAATCGTAAATTGAATCATGAATTGAATCATGAATTGAATCATGAATCATAAATCGGATCATGAATCATGAATTAAATCATAAAACATGAATCGAATCATGAATCATGCATCGAATCATAAATTGAATCATGAATCATGAAATGAATCATGAAATGAATCATGAATCATGAATTGAATCATGAATCATTAATTGAATCATAAAACATGAATCGAATCATGAATCATGAATCGAATCATGAATCATGAATCGAATCGTGAATCATGAATTGAATCGTGAATCATGAATCGAATCATAAATTGAATCATGAATCGAAACATGAATTATGTATCATGAATTAAATCATGAATCATGAATTAAATCATGATTTATGAATCATGAATTGAATCATGAATCATGAATCATGAATTGAATCATGAATCATGAATCATGAATAGAATCATGAATCATGAATAGAATCATGAATCATGAATCATGAATCGAATCATGAATCATGAATCATGAATCGAATCATGAATCATGAATCATGAATCGAATCATGAATCATGAATCATGAATGAATCATGAATAATGAATTGAATCATGAATTGAATCATGAATCATGAATGAATCATGAATCATGAATTGAATCTTGAGTCACGAATCGAATCATGAATGATGAACCATGAATCATGAATTGAATCATGAATCATGAGTCGAATCATGAATCATAAGTCATGAATCATGAATTGAATCATAAATTATGAATCAATACATGAATCATGAATTGAATCATGAATCATTAATCGAATCATGAATCATGAATTGAATCATGAATCATGAATCATTAATTGAATCATGAATTGAATCATGAATCATGAATCATGAATTATGAAATGAATCATGAATCATGAATTAAATCATGAATCATGAATTGAATCATGAATAATTAGTCGAATCATGAATCATAAATTGAATCATGAATCATTAATCGAATCATGAATCATGAATTGATCCATGAATCATTAGTCGAATCATGAATCATGAATCATAAATTGAATCATAAATCATGAATTAAATCACAAATCATGAATTGAATCATGAATTGAATCATAAATTGAATCATAAATTGAATCATAAATTGAATCATGAATCAAGTATCGAATCATGAATCATGAATTGAATCATGAATTGAATCATAAATTGAATCATAAATTGAATCATGAATCAAGTATCGAATCATGAATCATGAATTGAATCATGAATCATGAATTGAATTATGAATCATAAATCATGAATTGAATAATGAATCATTTATCATGAATCATGAATTGAATCATGAACCATGAATCATGAATTGAATCATGAATCTTGAATCATGATTTGAATCATGATGTGAATCATGAGTCGAATCATAAATCATAAATCATGATTTGAATCATGAATCATTAATTGAATCATAAATCATGAATCAAATCATAAATCATGAATTGAATCATGAATCATGAATTGAATCATGAATCGAATCATAATTTGAATCATGTATCATGAATCATGAAATGAATATGAAATGAATCATGAATCATGAAACATGAATTCAATCATGAATCATGAAATGAATCATAAATTCAATCATGAATCATGAATTGAATCATGAAATGAATCATGAATCATGAATTTAATCATGAATTATGTATTGAATCATGAATCATGAATCATGAATTGAATCATGAATCATGAATCGAATCATGAATTGAATCATGAATCATGAATCGAATCATGAATCATTAATCGAATCATGAATCATGAATTAAATAATGAATCATGAATCGAATCATGAATCATGAATCGAATCATGAATCATGAATCGAATCATGATTCATGAATCATGAATCGAATCATGATTCATGAATCATGAATCGAATCATGATTCATGAATCATGAATCGAATCATGATTCATGAATCATGAATCGAATCATGATTCATGAATCATGAATCGAATCATGATTCATGAATCATGAATCGAATCATGATTCATGAATCATGAATCGAATCATGATTCATGAATCATTTATCGAATCATGATTCATGAATCATGAATTGAATCATAAATTATGAATCAATACATGAATCATGAATTGAATCATGAATCATTAATCGAATCATGAATCATGAATCATTAATTGAATCATGAATCATGAATCATTAATTGAATCATGAATCATGAATTGAATCATGAATCATGAATCATGAATTATGAAATGAATCATGAATCATGAATTAAATCATGAATCATGAATCATGAATTGAATCATGAATAATTAGTCGAATCATGAATCATAAATTGAATCATGAATCATTAATCGAATCATGAATCATGAATTGATCCATGAATCATTAGTCGAATCATGAATCATGAATCATAAATTGAATCATAAATCATGAATTAAATCACAAATCATGAATTGAATCATGAATTGAATCATAAATTGAATCATAAATTGAATCATGAATCAAGTATCGAATCATGAATCATGAATTGAATCATGAATTGAATCATAAATTGAATCATAAATTGAATCATGAATCAAGTATCGAATCATGAATCATGAATTGAATCATGAATCATGAATTGAATTATGAATCATAAATCATGAATTGAATAATGAATCATTTATCATGAATCATGAATTGAATCATGAACCATGAATCATGAATTGAATCATGAATCTTGAATCATGATTTGAATCATGATGTGAATCATGAGTCGAATCATAAATCATAAATCATGATTTGAATCATGAATCATGAATCATTAATTGAATCATAAATCATGAATCAAATCATAAATCATGAATTGAATCATGAATCATGAATCATGAATTGAATCATGAATCGAATCATAATTTGAATCATGTATCATGAATCATGAAATGAATATGAAATGAATCATGAATCATGAAACATGAATTCAATCATGAATCATGAAATGAATCATAAATTCAATCATGAATCATGAATCATGAATTGAATCATGAAATGAATCATGAATCATGAATTTAATCATGAATTATGTATTGAATCATGAATTGAATCATGAATCATGAATCGAATCATGAATTGAATCATGAATCATGAATCGAATCATGAATCATTAATCGAATCATGAATCATGAATTAAATAATGAATCATGAATCGAATCATGAATCATGAATCGAATCATGATTCATGAATCATGAATCGAATCATGATTCATGAATCATGAATCGAATCATGATTCATGAATCATGAATCGAATCATGATTCATGAATCATGAATCGAATCATGATTCATGAATCATGAATCGAATCATGATTCATGAATCATGAATCGAATCATGATTCATCAATCATGAATCGAATCATGATTCATGAATCATGAATCGAATCATGATTCATGAATCATGAATCGAATCATGAATCATGAATCGAATCATGATTCATGAATCATGAATCGAATCATGATTCATGAATCATGAATCGAATCATGATTCATGAATCATGAATCGAATCATGATTCATGAATCATGAATCGAATCATGATTCATGAATCATGAATCGAATCATGATTCATGAATCATGAATCGAATCATGATTCATGAATCATGAATCGAATCATGAATCAAAAATCAAGAATCGAATTATGAATCTTGAATCATGAATCGAATCATGAAACGAATCATGAATCATGAATCATGAATTGAATCATGAATCATTAATCGAATCATGAATCATAAATTGAATCATGAATCATAAATTGAATCATGAATCATGAATCGAATCATGAATTGAATCATAAATAATGAATTGAATAATGAATTGAATCATGAATTGAATCATGAATCCTAAATAGGATCATGAATCATGAATTGAATCATAAAACATGAATTGAGACATGAATCATGAATCGAATCATGAATCATGAATCATGAATTGAATCATAAAACATGAATTGAAACATGAATCATGAATTGGTCCATGAATCATGAATTGAATCATGAATCATGAATTGAATCATGAATCGAATCATGAATTGAATCATGAGTCATGAATGAATCATGAATTGAATCATGAATCATGAATTGAATCATGAATCATGAATGAATCATGAATTGAATCATGAATCATGAATTATGAATGAATCATGAATTATGAATGAATCATGAATCGAATCATGAATCGAATCATGAATTGAATCATAAATCTTAAATCACGAATCGAATCATGAATAATGAATTGAATCATGAATTGAATGATGAATCATGAATCAAATCATGAATCATAAATCGAATCATGAATCATGAATTGAATTTAATCATGATTCATGAATCATGAATTGAATCATGAATCACAAATCATGAATTGAATTATAAATCATGAATCATGAATTAAATCAAGAATCATGAATCATGAATTAAATCATGAAACATGAATTGAATCATGAATCGAATCATGAACCATGAATTGAATCATGAATCATTAATTGAATCATAAATCATGAATCGAATCATGAATCGAATCATGAATCATGAATTGAATCATGAAACATGAATTGAATCATGAATCGAATCATGAACCATAAATTGAATCATGAATCATTAATTGAATCATGAAACATGAATCGAATCATAAACCATGAATTGAATCATGAATCATTAATTGAATCATAAATCATGAATCGAATCATGAATCGAATCATGAATCGAATCATGAATTATGAAATGAATCATAAATTGAATAATGAATCATGAACCATGAATCATGAATTGAATCATAAATTGAATCATGAATCATGAACCATGAATCATGAATTATGAAATGAATCATGAATCATGAATTATGAAATGAATCATGAATTGAATCATGAATCATGAAACATGAATTGACTCATGAATCATGAGTCGAATCATGAATCATGAATCATGAATTGAATCATGAATCATGAGTCGAATCATGAATCATAAATCATGAATTGAATCATGAATTGAATCATGAATCTTGAATCGAATAATGAATAATGAATTATGAATTGAATCATGAATCATGAATCGAATCATGAATCATGAATCGAATCATGAATCATGAATCTTGAATCGAATAATGAATAATGAATTATGAATTGAATCATGAATCATGAATCGAATCATGAATCATGAATCGAATCATGAATCGAATCATGAATCGAATCATGAATCATAAATCGAATCATGAATCATGAATCATGAATTGAATCCTAAATCATGAGATGAATCATGATTTGAGTCATGAATCATGAATCATAAATCGGATCATGAATCATGAATTGAATCATAAAACATGAATCGAATCATAAATTGAATCATGAATAATGAATCATGAAATGAATCATGAAATGAATCATAAATCATTAATTGAATCATGAATCATGAAACATGAATTGAATCATAAAACATGAATCGAATCATGAATCATGAATTGAATTGTGAATCATGAATCGAATCATAAATTGAATCATGAATCGAAACATGAATTATGAATCATGAATTGAATCATGAATCATGAATTATGAATGAATCATGAATCATGAATTGAATCTTGAGTCACGAATCGAATCATGAATAATGAATGGAATCATGATTTCAATCATGAATCATGAATTGAATCATAAATCATGAATCATGAATCATGAATTGAATCATAAATTATGAATCAATACATGAATCATGAATCATGAATTGAATCAAGAATCATTAATCGAATCATGAATCATGAATCATGAATTGAATCATGAATCATGAATTGAATCATGAATCATGAATTATGAATTGAATCATGAATCATGAATCATGAATTATGAAATGAATCATGAATCATGAATTAAATCATGAATCATAAATCGTGAATTGAATCATGAATCATGAATCGAATCATGAATCATTAGTCGAATCATGAATCATGAATCGAATCATGAATCATTAGTCGAATCATGAATCATAAATTGAATCATGAATCATTAGTCGAATCATGAATCATGAATCATAAATTGAATCATGAATCATTAGTCCAATCATGAATCATGAATCATAAATTGAATCATGAATCATTAATCGAATCATGAATCATGAATTGAATCATGAATCACAAATCATGAATTGAATCATGAATCATGAGTCGAATCATGAATCATAAATCATGAATTGAATCATGAATCTTGAATCATGAATCGAATCGTGAATCATGAATTGAATCATGAATCATGAATAGAATAATGAATGATGAATTGAATCATGAATCATGAATTGAATCATGAATTGAATCATGAATCATGATTCGAATCATGAATCATATTATGAATCATGAATCGAATCAAGAATCATGAATTGAATCATGAATCATGATTCGAATCATGAATCATATTATGAATCATGAATTGAATCATGAATCATGAATTGAATCATGAATCATGAGTTGAATCATGAATCATAAATCATGAATTGAATCATGAATCAGGAATTGAATCATGAATCATAAATAATGAATTGAATCGTAAATTGAATCATGAATTGAATCATGAATTGAATCATGAATCATGAATCATAAATCGGATCATGAATCATGAATTAAATCATAAAACATGAATCGAATCATGAATCATGCATCGAATCATAAATTGAATCATGAATCATGAAATGAATCATGAAATGAATCATGAATCATGAATTGAATCATGAATCATTAATTGAATCATGAATCATGAATCGAATCATAAATTGAATCATGAATCGAAACATGAATTATGTATCATGAATTAAATCATGAATCATGAATTAAATCATGATTTATGAATCATGAATTGAATCATGAATCATGAATCATGAATTGAATCATGAATCATGAATCATGAATCGAATCATGAATCATGAATCATGAATCGAATCATGAATCATGAATCATGAATCGAATCATGAATCATGAATGAATCATGAATCATGAATCATGAATGAATCATGAATAATGAATTGAATCATGAATTGAATCATGAATCATGAATGAATCATGAATCATGAATTGAATCTTGAGTCACGAATCGAATCATGAATGATGAACCATGAATCATGAATTAAATCATGAATCATGAGTCGAATCATGAATCATAAGTCATGAATCATGAATTGAATCATAAATTATGAATCAATACATGAATCATGAATTGAATCATGAATCATGAATTGAATCATGAATCATTAATCGAATCATGAATCATGAATTGAATCATGAATCATGAATCATTAATTGAATCATGAATCATGAATTGAATCATGAATCATGAATCATGAATTATGAAATGAATCATGAATCATGAATTAAATCATGAATCATGAATCATGAATTGAATCATGAATAATTAGTCGAATCATGAATCATGAATCATAAATTGAATCATAAATCATGAATTAAATCACAAATCATGAATTGAATCATGAATTGAATCATAAATTGAATCATAAATTGAATCATGAATCAAGTATCGAATCATGAATCATGAATCATGAATTGAATCATGAATCATGAATTGAATTATGAATCATAAATCATGAATTGAATAATGAATCATTTATCATGAATCATGAATTGAATCATGAACCATGAATCATGAATTGAATCATGAATCTTGAATCATGATTTGAATCATGATGTGAATCATGAGTCGAATCATAAATCATAAATCATGATTTGAATCATGAATCATGAATCATTAATTGAATCATAAATCATGAATCAAATCATAAATCATGAATTGAATCATGAATCATGAAATGAATCATGAAACATGAATCGAATCATGTACCATGAATCATGAATTGAATCATGAATTGAATCATGAATCATGAATCGAATCATGAATCATGAATTGAATCATGGATCATGAATCATGGATCATGAATCATGAATCGAATCATGAATCATGATCGAATCATAAATTGAATCATAAATCATAAATAGAATCATGAATCACAAATCATGAATTGAATCATGAATTGAATCATAAATTGAATCATGAATCAAGTATTGAATCATGAATCAAGTATCGAATCATGAATCATAAACCATGAATTGAATCATGAATCATGAATTCAATTATGAATCACAAATCATGAAATGAATCATGAATCGAATCATGAACCATGAAATGAATCATGAAACATGAATCGAATCATGAAACATGAATCGAATCATGAACCATGAATCATGAATTGAATCATGAATCATGAATCATGAATTGAATCATGAAACATGAATTGAATCATGAATTGAATCATTAATCGAATCATGAATCATAAATTGAATCATGAATCATGAATTGAATCAAGAATCGAATCATGAATCGAATCATGAATTGAATCCTAAATCATGAAATGAATCATGAATCATGAATCATGAATCATGAATTGAGTCATGAATCGAATCATAATTCTAATCATGTATCATGAATCATGAAATGAATATGAAATGAATCATGATTCATGAAACATGAATTCAATCATGAATCATGAAATGAAACATGAATTCAATCATGAATCATGAATTGAATCATGAAATGAATCATGAATCATGAATTTAATCATGAATTATGTATTGAATCATGAATTCAATCATGAATCATGAATCGAATCATAAATCATGAATCATGAATCATGAATTGAATCATGAATCGAATCATGAATCATGAATCGAATCATGAATCATGAATTAAATAATGAATCATGAATTGAATCATGAATCATGAATTGAATCATGAATCATGAATCAAATCATGAATCATTAATTATGAATCGAATCATGATTCATGAATCATGAATCGAATCATGATTCATGAATCATGAATCGTATCATGAATCAAGAATCGAATCATGAATCTTGAATCATGAATCGAATGATGAATCATGAGTCGAATCATGAATCATGAATCATGAATCATGAATTGAATCATGAATCATTAATCGAATCATGAATCATAAATCGAATCATGAATCATGAATTGAATCATGAATCATGAATCGAATCATGAATTGAATCATAAATAATGAATTGAATAATGTATTGAATCATGAATGAATCATGAATCATGATCGAATAATGAATCAAGAATCGAATCATGAATCTTGAATCATGAATCTTGAATCATGAATCGAATAATGAATCATGAATCGAATCATGAATCATGAATCCTAAATCGGATCATGAATCATGATTTGAATCATAAAACATGAATTGAGACATGATTCATGAAATGAATCATGAAACATGAATCGAATCATGTACCATGAATCATGAATTGAATCATGAATCATGAATTGAATCATGAATTGAATCATGAATCATGAATTGAATCATGAATCATGAATTGAATCATGGATCATGAATCATGAATCGAATCATGAATCATGATCGAATCATAAATTGAATCATAAATCATAAATAGAATCATGAATTGAATCATAAATTGAATCATGAATCAAGTATCGAATCATGAATCATGAATTGAATCATGAATCATGAATTGAATTATGAATCACAAATCATGAAATGAATCATGAATCGAATCATGAACCATGAATGAATCATGAACATGAATCGAATCATGAAACATGAATCGAATCATGAACATGAATCGAATCATGACATCATGAATCATGAATTGAATCATGAAACATGAATTGAATCATGAAACATGAATTGAATCCTAAATCATGAAATGAATCATGAATCATGAATCATGAATCATGAATTGAATCATGAATCGAATCATGAATCGAATCATGAATCGAATCATGAATCGAATCATGAATCGAATCATGAATCATGAATTGAATCAAGAATCAAATCATGAATCGAATCATGAATCATGAATCATGAATTTAATCATGAATCATGAATTGAATCCTAAATCATGAAATGAATCATGAATCATGAATTGAGTCATGAATCGAATCATAATTTGAATCATGTATCATGAATCATGAAATGAATATGAAATGAATCATGATTCATGAAACATGAATTCAATCATGAATCATATCATGAATCATGAAATGAATCATGAATTGAATCATGAATCATGAATTGAATCATGAAATGAATCATGAATCATGAATTTAATCATGAATTATGTATTGAATCATGAATTCAATCATGAATCATGAATCATGAATTGAATCATAAATCATGAATCATGAATCATGAATCATGAATTGAATCATGAATCGAATCATGAATCATGAATCGAATAATGAATCATGAATCGAATCATGAATCATGAATTAAATAATGAATCATGAATTGAATCATGAATCATGAATTGAATCATGAATCATGAATTGAATCATGAATCATGAATCAAATCATGAATCATTAATTATGAATCGAATCATGATTCATGAATCATGAATCGAATCATGATTCATGAATCATGAATCGTATCATGAATCAAGAATCGAATCATGAATCTTGAATCATGAATTGAATCATGAATCATGAGTCGAATCATGAATCATGAATCATGAATCATGAATTGAATCATGAATCATTAATCGAATCATGAATCATAAATCGAATCATGAATCATGAATCGAATCATGAATCATGAATTGAATCATTAGTCGAATCATGAATCATGAATCATAAATTGAATCATGAATCATTAATCGAATCATGAATCATGAATTGAATCATGAATGATGAATCATGAATTGAATCATGAATCCCAAATCATGAATTGAATCATGAATCATAATTGAATCATGAATCATTAGTCGAATCATGAATCATGAATCATAAATTGAATCATTAATCATTAATCGAATCATGAATCATGAATTGAATCATGAATCATTAATCATGAATTGAATCATGAATCACAAATCATGAATTGAATCATGAATCACAAATCATGAATCACAAATCATGAATTGAATCATGAATCATGAATTGAATAATGAATTGAATCATGAATCATGAACCATGAATCATGAATTAAATCATGAATCATGAATTGAATCATGAATCATGAGTCGAATCATGAATCATAAATCATGAATTGAATCATGTATCATGATTCGAATCATGAATCATATTATGAATCATGAATCGAATCAAGAATCATGAATTGAATCATGAATCATGAATCATGAATTGAATCATGAATCATGAATCATGATTCAAATCATGAATCATATTATGAATCATGAATTGAATCATGAATCATGAATTGAATCATGAATCATGAGTCGATTCATGAATCATAAATCATGAATTGATTCATGAATCAGGAATTGAAACATGAATCATAAATAATAAATTGAATCATAAATTGAATCATGAATTGAATCATGAATTGAATCATGAATCATGAATCATAAATCGGATCATGAATCATGAATTAAATCATAAAACATGAATCGAATCATGAATCATGAATCGAATCATAAATTGAATCATGAATCATGAATCATGAAATGAATCATGAATCATGAATTGAATCATAAAACATGAATCGAATCATGAATCATGAATCATGAATTGAATCGTGAATCATGAATCGAATCATAAATTGAATCATGAATCGAAACATGAATTATGAATCATGAATTAAATCATGAATCATGAATTAAATCATGAATCATGAATTAAATCATGAATCATGAATTAAATCATGAATCATGAATTAAATCATGAATCATGAATTAAATCATGAATTAAATCATGATTTATGAATCATGAATTAAATCATGAATCATGAATCATGAATTGAATCATGAATCATGAATCAGATCATGAATCATGAATGAATCATGAATTGAATCATGAATTGAATCATGAATCATGAAAGAATCATGAATCATGAATTGAATCTTGAGTCACGAATCGAATCATGAATAATGAATTGAATCATGAATTGAATCATGAATCATGAATTGAATCATGAATGATGAACCATGAATCATGAATTGAATCATGAATCATGAGTCGAATCATGAATCATAAGTCATGAATCATGAATTGAATCAAATTATGAATCAATACATGAATCATGAATCATTAATCGAATCATGAATCATGAATTGAATTATGAATCATGAATTATGAAATGAATCATGAATCAAATCATGAATCATGAATTGAATCATGAATCATTAGTCGAATCATGAATCATGAATCATAAATTGAATCATGAATCATTAATCGAATCATGAATCATGAATTGATCCATGAATCATTAGTCGAATCATGAATCATGAATCATAAATTGAATCATAAATCATGAATTAAATCACAAATCATGAATTGAATCATGAATTGAATCATGAATTAAATCATAAATTGAATCAAGAATCAAGTATCGAATCATGAATCATGAATTGAATAATGAATCATGAATTGAATTATGAATCACAAATCATGAATTGAATAATGAATCATGAATCATGAATCATGAATTGAATCATGAATCATGAATCATGAATTGAATCATGAACCATAAATCATGAATTGAATCATGAATCTTGAATCATGATTTGAATCATGATGTGAATCATGAGTCGAATCATAAATCATAAATCATGAATTGAATCATGAATCATGAATTGAATCATAAATCATGAATCAAATCATAAATCATGAATCAAATCATAAATCATGAATTGAATCATGAATCATGAAATGAATCATGAAAACATGATTCGAATCATGAACCATGAATCATGAATTGAATCATGAATCATGAATTGAATCATGAATCATGAATTGAATCATGAATCATGAATTGAATCATAATTCATGAATCGAATCATGAATCATGAATTGAATCATGGATCATGAATCATTAATCGAATCATAAATTGAATCATAAATCATAAATAGAATCATGAATCACAAATCATGAATTGAATCATGAATTGAATCATGAATTGAATCATGAACCATGAATTGAATCATGAATCATGAATTGAATTATGAATCACAAATCATGAATTGAATCATGAATCATGAATCATGAATTGAATCATGAATCATGAGTCGAATCATGAATTGAATCATAAATCATGAATCAAATCATAAATCAAGAAATGAATCATGAAACATGAATCGAATCATGAACCATGAAATGAATCATGAAGCATGAATTGAATCATGAATCGAATCATGAATCATAAGTTGAATCATGAATTGAATCATGAATCATGAATTGAATCATGAATCGAATCATAATTTGAATCATGTATCATGAATCATGAAATGAATATGAAATGAATCATGAATCATGAAACATGAATCATGAAACATGAATTCAATCATGAATCATGAAATGAATCATAAATTGAATCACGAATCATAAAACATGAATTCAATCATGAATCATGAATTGAATCATGAAATGAATCATGAATCATGAATTTAATCATGAATTATGTATTGAATCATGAATTGAATCATGAATCATGAATTGAATCATGAATCATGAATCATGAATTGAATCATGAATCATGAATTGAATCATGAATTGAATCATGAATCATGAATCGAATCAAGAATCATTAATCGAATTATGAATCATAAATTAAATAATGAATCATGAATCGAATTATGAATCATGAATCGAATCATGATTCATGAATCATGATTCATGAATCATGAATCGAATCATGATTCATGAATCATGAATCGAATCATGATTCATGAATCATGAATCGAATCATGATTCATGAATCATGAATCGAATCATGATTCATGAATCGAATCATGAATCAAAAATCAAGAATCGAATTATGAATCTTGAATCATGAATCGAATCATGAATCGAATCATGAATCATGAATCATGAATTGAATCATGAATCATGAATCGAATCATGAATCATAAATTGAATCATGAATCATGAATCGAATCATGAATTGAATCATAAATAATGAATTGAATAATGAATTGAATCATGAATTGAATCATGAATCATGAATCCTAAATCGGATCATGAATCATGAATTGAATCATAAAACATGAATTGAGACATGAATCATGAATTGGTCCATGAATCATGAATTGAATCATAAATCATGAATTGAATCATAAATCATGAAATGAATCATGAATCGAATCAGGAATCATGAATCATGAATTGAATCATGAATCATGAATCATGAATTGAATCATAAATCATGAATCATGAATCATGAATTGAATCATAAATCATGAATCATGAATCATGAATCGAATCATGAATCATTAATCGAATTATGAATCATAAATTAAATAATGAATCATGAATCGAATTATGAATCATGAATCGAATCATGATTCATGAATCATGATTCATGATTCGATTCATGAATCGAATCATGAATCGAATCAGGAATCATGAATCATGAATTGAATCATGAATCATGAATTGAATCATGAATCATGAATTGAATCATAATTCATGAATCGAATCATGAATCATGAATCATGAATTGAATCATGAACTGAATCATGAATCGAAACATCAATTATGAATCATGAATTAAATCATGAATCATGAATCATGAATTAAATCATGAATCATGAATTGAATCATGAATCATGAATCGAATCATGAATTGAATCATGAGTCATGAATGAATCATGAATTGAATCATGAATCATGAATGAATCATGAATTGAATCATGAATCATGAATTATGAATGAATCATGAATCATGAATCGAATCATGAATCGAATCATGAATCGAATCATGAATTGAATCATGAATCTTAAATCACGAATCGAATCATGAATAATGAATTGAATCATGAATTGAATCATGAATCATGAATCAAATCATGATTCATGAATCATGAATTGAATCATTATTCATGAATCATGAATTGAATGATGAATCATGAATCAAATCATGAATCATAAATCGAATCATGATCATGAATTGAATTTAATCATGATTCATGAATCATGAATTGAATCATGAATCACAAATCATGAATTGAATTATAAATCATGAATCATGAATTGAATCATGAATTGAATCATGAAACATGAATTAAATCATGAAATATGAATCGAATCATGAACCATGAATTGAATCATGAATCATTAATTGAATCATAAATCATGAATCGAATCATGAATCGAATCATGAATCGAATCATGAATCATGAATTATGAAATGAATCATGAATTGAATCATGAATCATGAAACATGAATTGACTCATGAATCATGAGTCGAATCATGAATCATGAATCATGAATTGAATCATGAATCATGAGTCGAATCATGAATCATAAATCATGAATTGAATCATGAATCTTGAATCGAATAATGAATAATGAATTATGAATTGAATCATGAATCATGAATCATGAATCGAATCATGAATCATGAATTGAATCATGATTTCAATCATGAATCATGAATTGAATCATAAATCATGAATCATGAATTGAATCAATAATTATGAATCAATACATGAATCATGAATCATGAATTGAATCAAGAATCATTAATCGAATCATGAATCATGAATCATGAATTGAATCATGAATCATGAATTGAATCATGAATCATGAAATATGAATTGAATCATGAATCATGAATCATGAATTATGAAATGAATCATGAATCATGAATTGAATCATGAACCATGAATTGAATCATGAATCATGAATTGAATTATGAATCACAAATCATGAATTGAATCATGAATCATGAATCATGAGTCGAATCATGAATTGAATCATAAATCATGAATCAAATCATAAATCAAGAAATGAATCATGAAACATGAATCGAATCAGAACCATGAAATGAATCATGAAACATGAATCGAATCATGAATCATGAATCATGAATTGAATCATGAAACATGAATTGAATCATGAATCGAATCATGAATCATAAGTTGAATCATGAATCATGAATTGAATCATGAATCATGAATCGAATCATGAATCGAATCATGAATCATGAATCATGAATTGAATCATGAATCATGAAATGAATCATGAATCATGAAATGAATCATGAATCGAATCATGAATCGAATCATAATTTGAATCATGTATCATGAATCATGAAATGAATATGAAATGAATCATGAATCATGAAACATGAATCATGAAACATGAATTCAATCATGAATCATGAAATGAATCATAAATTGAATTACGAATCATAAAACATGAATTCAATCATGAATCATGAATCATGAATTTAATCATGAATTATCTATTGAATCATGAATTGAATCATGAATCATGAATTGAATCATAAATCATGAATCATGAATCATGAATTGAATCATGAATCATGAATCATGAATTGAATCTTGAATTGAATCATGAATCATGAATCGAATCATGAATCATTAATCGAATTATGAATCATAAATTAAATAATGAATCATGAATCGAATTATGAATCATGAATCGAATCATGATTCATGAATCATGAATCGAATCATGATTAATGAATCATGAATCGAATCATGATTCATGAATCATGAATCGAATCATGATTCATGAATCATGAATCGAATCATGATTCATGAATCATGAATCGAATCATGAATCAAAAATCAAGAATCGAATTATGAATCTTGAATCATGAATCGAATCATGAATCGAATCATGAATCATGAATCATGAATTGAATCATGAATCATTAATCGAATCATGAATCATAAATTGAATCATGAATCATGAATCATGAATTGAATCATGAAACATGAATTGAATCATGAATTGAATCATGAATCATGAATCATGAATTGAATCATGAATCATTAATCGAATCATGAATCATAAATTGAATCATGAATCATGAATCATGAATTGAATCATGAAACATGAATTGAATCATGAATTGAATCATGAATCATGAATTGAATCATGAATCATGAGTCGAATCATGAATTGAATCATAAATCATGAATCAAATCATAAATCAAGAAATGAATCATGAAACATGAATCGAATCATGAACCATGAAATGAATCATGAATCATGAATCGAATCATGAATCATGAATCATGAATTGAATCATGAACCATGAATTGAATCATGAATCATGAATTGAATTATGAATCACAAATCATGAATTGAATCATGAATCACAAATCATGAATTGAATCATGAATCACAAATCATGAATTGAATTATGAATCGCAAATCATGAATTGAATCATGAATCATGAATCGTGAATTGAATCATGAATCATGAATCATGAATCGAATCATGAATCATTAGTCGAATCATGAATCATGAATCGAATCATGAATCATTAGTCGAATCATGAATCATAAATTGAATCATGAATCATTAGTCGAATCATGAATCATAAATTGAATCATGAATCATTAATCGAATCATGAATCATGAATTGAATCATGAATCATGAATTGAATCATGAATCATGAATTGAATCATGAATCACAAATCATGAATTGAATCATGAATCATGAATTGAATCATGAATCATGAGTCGAATCATGAATCATAAATTATGAATTGAATCATGAATCTTGAATCATGAATCGAATCATGAATCATGAATTGAATCATGAATCATGAATAGAATAATGAATGATGAATTGAATCATGAATCATGAATCGAATCATGAATCATGAATCATGAATGAATCATGAATCATGAATTGAATCATGAATTGAATCATGAATCATGAATGAATCATGAATCACGAATCATGAATGATGAACCATGAATCATGAATTGAATCATGAATCATGAGTCGAATCATGAATCATAAGTCATGAATCATAAGTCATGAATCATGAATTGAATCATAAATTATGAATCAATACATGAATCATGAATTGAATCATGAATCATGAATTGAATCATGAATTAAATCATGAATCATGAATCATGAATTAAATCATGAATCATGAATCATGAATTAAATCATGAATCAATAGTCTGAATCATGGAATCATGAATCATAAATTGAATAGAATCATTAATCGAATCATGAATCATGAATTGATCCATGAATCATTAGTCGAATCATGAATCATAAATTGAATCATAAATCATGAATCAAATCACAAATCATGAATTGAATCATGAATTGAATCATAAATTGAATCATAAATTGAATCATGAATCAAGTATCGAATCATGAATTGAATCATGAATCATGAATTGAATTATGAATCACAAATCATGAATTAAATAATGAATCATTTATCATGAATCATGAATTGAATCATGAACCATGAATCATGAATTGAATCATGAATCTTGAATCATGATTTGAATCATGATGTGAATCATGAGTCGAATCATAAATCATGATTTGAATCATGAATCATGAATCATTAATTGAATCATAAATCATGAATCAAATCATAAATCATGAATTGAATCATGAAATGAATCATGAAACATGAATCGAAATCATGTACCATGAATCATGAATTGAATCATGAATCATGAATTGAATCATGAATCATGAATCGAATCATGAATCATGAATTGAATCATGGATCATGAATCATGAATCGAATCATGAATCATGAATCGAATCATAAATTGAATCATAAATCATAAATAGAATCATGAATCACAAATCATGAATTGAATCATGAATTGAATCATAAATTGAATCATGAATCAAGTATCGAATCATGAATCATGAACCATGAATTGAATCATGAATTGAATTATGAATCACAAATCATGAAATGAATCATGAATCGAATCATGAACCATGAAATGAATCATGAAACATGAATCGAATCATGAAACATGAATCGAATCATGAACCATGAATCATGAATCGAATCATGAATCATGAATAATGAATTGAATCATGAAACATGAATTGAATCATGAATTGAATCATGAATCGAATCATGAATCATAAATTGAATCATGAATCATGAATTGAATCAAGAATCGAATCATGAATCGAATCATGAATCATGAATCATGAATTTAATCATGAATCATGAATTGAATCCTAAATCATGAAATGAATCATGAATCATGAATCATGAATTGAGTCATGAATCGAATCATAATTTGAATCATGTATCATGAATCATGAAATGAATATGAAATGAATCATGATTCATGAAACATGAATTTAATCATGAATCATGAAATGAATCATGAATCATGAAACATGAATTCAATCATGAATCATGAATTGAATCATGAAATGAATCATGAATCATGGATTTAATCATGAATTATGTATTGAATCATGAATTCAATCATGAATCATGAATTGAATCATAAATCAGGAATCATGAATCATGAATTGAATCATGAATCGAATCATGAATCATGAATTAAATAATGAATCATGAATCATGAATTGAATCATGAATCATGAATCAAATCATGAATCATTAATTATGAATCGAATCATGATTCATGAATCATGAATCGTATCATGAATCAAGAATCGAATCATGAATCTTGAATCATGAATCGAATGATGAATCATGAGTCGAATCATGAATTATGAATCATGAATCATGAATTGAATCATGAATCATGAATCATTAATTGAATCATGAATCATGAATTGAATCATGAATCATGAATCATGAATTATGAAATGAATCATGAATCATGAATTAAATCATGAATCATGAATCATGAATTGAATCATGAATCATTAGTCGAATCATGAATCATGAATCATAAATTGAAACATGAATCATTAATCGAATCATGAATCATGAATTGATCCATGAATCATTAGTCGAATCATGAATCATAAATTGAATCATAAATCATGAATTAAATCACAAATCATGAATTGAATCATGAATTGAATCATAAATTGAATCATAAATTGAATCATGAATCAAGTATCGAATCATGAATCATGAATCACAAATCATGAATTAAATAATGAATCATTTATCATGAAATATGAATTGAATCATGAACCATGAATCATGAATTGAATCATGAATCTTGAATCATGATTTGAATCATGATGTGAATCATGAGTCGAATCATAAATCATGATTTGAATCATGAATCATGAATCATTAATTGAATCATAAATCATGAATCAAATCATAAATCATGAATTGAATCATGAATCATGAAATGAATCATGAATCGAATCATGTACCATGAATCATGAATTGAATCATGAATCATGAATTGAATCATGAATTGAATCATGAATCGAATCATGGATCATGAATCATGAATCGAATCATGAATCATGAATCGAATCATAAATTGAATCATAAATCATAAATAGAATCATGAATCACAAATCATGAATTGAATCATGAATTGAATCATAAATTGAATCATGAATCAAGTATCGAATCATGAATCATGAACCATGAATTGAATCATGAATTGAATTATGAATCACAAATCATGAAATGAATCATGAATCGAATCATGAACCATGAAATGAATCATGAAACATGAATCGAATCATGAAACATGAATCGAATCATGAACCATGAATCATGAATTGAATCATGAATCATGAATCATGAATTGAATCATGAAACATGAATTGAATCATGAAACATGAATTGAATCATGAATTGAATCATGAATCATAAATTGAATCATGAATCATGAATTGAATCAAGAATCGAATCATGAATCGAATCATGAATCATGAATTTAATCATGAATCATGAATTGAATCCTAAATCATGAAATGAATCATGAATCATGAATTGAGTCATGAATCGAATCATAATTTGAATCATGTATCATGAATCATGAAATGAATAAGAAATGAATCATGATTCATGAAACATGAATTGAATCATGAATCATGAAATGAATCATGAATTGAATCATGAATCATGAAACATGAATTCAATCATGAATCATGAATTGAATCATGAAATGAATCATGAATCATGAATTTAATCATGAATTATGTATTGAATCATGAATTCAATCATGAATCATGAATCATGAATTGAATCATAAATCATGAATCATGAATCATGAATTGAATCATGAATCGAATCATGAATCATGAATCGAATAATGAATCATGAATCGAATCATAAATCATGAATTAAATAATGAATCATGAATTGAATCATGAATCATGAATTGAATCATGAATCATGAATCAAATCATGAATCATTAATTATGAATCGAATCATGATTCATGAATCATGAATCGAATCATGATTCATGAATCATGAATCGTATCATGAATCAAGAATCGAATCATGAATCTTGAATCATGAATCGAATGATGAATCATGAGTCGAATCATGAATCATGAATCATGAATCATGAATTGAATCATGAATCATTAATCGAATCATGAATCATAAATCGAATCATGAATCATGAATTGAATCATGAATCATGAATCGAATCATGAATTGAATCATAAATAATGAATTGAATAATGTATTGAATCATGAATTGAATCATGAATCATGAATCGAATAATGAATCAAGAATCGAATCATGAATCTTGAATCATGAATCGAATAATGAATCATGAATCGAATCATGAATCATGAATCATGAATCGAATCATGAATCATGAATCCTAAATCGGATCATGAATCATGAATTGAATCATAAAACATGAATTGAGACATGAATCATGAATCGAATAATGAATCATGATTTGAATCATAAAAACATGAATTGAGACATGATTCATGAAATGAATCATGAAACATGAATCGAATCATGTACCATGAATCATGAATTGAATCATGAATCATGAATTGAATCATGAATCATGAATCGAATCATGAATCATGAATTGAATCATGGATCATGAATCATGAATCGAATCATGAATCGAATCATAAATTGAATCATAAATCATAAATAGAATCATGAATCACAAATCATGAATTGAATCATGAATTGAATCATAAATTGAATCATAAATAATGAATTGAATAATGAATTGAATCATGAATTGAATCATGAATCATGAATCGAATCATGAATTGAATCATAAATAATGAATTGAATAATGAATTGAATCATGAATTGAATCATGAATCGAATAATGAATCAAGAATCGAATCATGAATCTTGAATCATGAATCGAATAATGAATCATGAATCGAATCATGAATCCTAAATCGGATCATGAATCATGAATTGAATCATAAAACATGAATTGAGACATGAATCATGAATCGAATCATGAATCATGATTTGAATCATAAAACATGAATTGAGACATGAATCATGAAATGAATCATGAAACATGAATCGAATCATGTACCATGAATCATGAATTGAATCATGAATCATGAATCGAATCATGAATCATGAATTGAATCATGAATCGAATCATGAATCATGAATCGAATCATAAATTGAATCATAAATCATAAATAGAATCATGAATCACAAATCATGAATTGAATCATGAATTGAATCATAAATTGAATCATGAATCAAGTATCGAATCATGAATCATGAACCATGAATTGAATCATAATTCATGAATCGAATCATGAATCATGAATCATGAATTGAATCATGAACTGAATCATGAATCGAAACATGAATTATGAATCAAATCATGAATCATGAATTGAATCATGAATCATGAATCATGAATCATGAATCATGAATCATGAATCATGAATCATGAATCGAATCATGAATGAATCATGAATTGAATCATGAATCATGAATTATGAATGAATCATGAATCATGAATTGAATCATGAATCATGAATTATGAATGAATCATGAATCAGGAATTGAAGCATTAAATATGAGTCGAATCATGAATCATAAATCATGAATTGAATCATGAATCTTGAATCACGAATCGAATCATGAATAATGAATTGAATCATGAATTGAATCATGAATAATGAATCAAATCATGAATCATGAATCATGAATTGAATCATGAATCATTAATCGAATCATGAATCATGAATTAAATTGAATCATGATTCATGAATCATGAATTGAATCATGAATCAAATCATGAATCATTAATTGAATCATGAATCGAATCACAAATCATGAATTGAATTATGAATCATGAATCATGAATTGAATCATGAATCATGAATTGAATCATGAAACATGAATCAAATCATGAACCATGAATTGAATCATGAATCATGAATCATTAATCATTAATTGAATCATGAATCGAATCATGAATCATGAATTGAATCATGAATTGAATCATGAATCATGAATTATGAAACGAATCATGAACCATGAATTGAATCATGAATCATGAATTATGAAATGAATCATGAATCATGAATTAAATCATGAACCATGAATTGAATCATGAATCATGAATTATGAATCGAATCATGAATCATGAATGAATCATGAATGAATCATGAATCATGTGTCGAATCATGAATCATAAATCATGAATTGAATCATGAATCTTGAATAATGAATTGAATCATGAATCATGAATTGAATCATGAATCATGAATCGAATCATGAATCGAATCATGAATCGAATCATGAATCATAAATCGAATCATGAATCATGAATCATGAATTGAATCCTAAATCATGAGATGAATCATGATTTTAGTCATGAATCATAAATCGGATCATGAATCATGAATTGAAACATAAAACATGAATCGAATCATATATTGAATCATGAATCGAAACATGAATTATGAATCATGAATTAAATCATGAATCATTAATTAAATCATGATTTATGAATCATGAATTGAATCATGAATCATGAATCATGAATTGAATCATGAATCGAATCATGAATCATGAATCATAAATCGAATCATGAATCATGAATCATGAATTGAATCCTAAATCTTGAATCATGAATCAAATCATGAATCATGAATCATGAATGATGAATTGAATCATGAATTATA
>NW_027448572.1:0-30414 GCF_038048845.1 Mixophyes fleayi
TAACTTCAATAATAATAACAGTCGGGGCTTAAGACATTTTTCACCGGATGCCATTGATATCCCATTTGACTGGACCTCGAGAAACCCAAAGAGCATCACAGGAGTGGACTGTAATACGTCAACCACCACTCATGCCAAGGTAAGAGGTCTTCCTGCCCAACCTGCCCTGTTACAAGGTTCAGCCAAGGAGGCCACTCATTCTGTGATATACGGTCTGTAATATCATATTACACCTTAATATGCTGGAAACTGTCTCCTGTCAAATGCAATGAGGAAAAATGACAATGAAAAAATATTTATAGTGAGAATGAGTTATGTGCTACTGAGATGCGCTGTCTTTGGTCATGTGGATGCCATGTTTGCAGCAATGTTTAATGGGACCCTACACATGTCTAGAAAACCTTATCACACCCCGGGGAAATTTGATATCTGAGAGATTGTAGAGCTGATATTTACCATAGTCTTATATACAATATGTGTGAAATGTATGTACAATGTCTTCTAAAAATCCTTAGCATATTCTAAGACTAATAATATACTTGTGGAACAATGTAGGTCGCCCTCTGAGCTTACAATGTACTAGAATGCTTTCCTATGATTTTACAGGGGATTTTATTTGAGGAGTTTATAATTGGGGTGTAAAATGAATGCTTCTGCCCAAAGAGCTAGCAATCTAGTGGCTTCATGGGATGCCCTTGTTCTAATGTGTTGTCATCCTGATGACTTGGGAAGGACCTGCCCTGGGTGTTTACACATAAGTGGTGCATAGTTAGCATCTCCCATGGAGGAATACGGTGGCAATGTTTAAGGTGGGAGTTTATAGTCTAGTTGTATAAAGGTGTTTGTCTTTGTCTCTAATGTAATGTAAAACCATTATATACCATTGGGCAATGAAATGTGACTTTAAATCTGTTCCCAGATAGTCAGTTTTCATCCTGTATCAGCTCCACATGAATGTTTTTGCACTTTCATTGTGGCTAATTACAGTCAGAACGTGATTGATGGATGGGTTCAGTCCTATGAAGGGTCTGTGTGTTAATCAGGACACAGCTGAGCCGGGGGAAAAGTCTGTTTTGTGTCTGTCTCTTGGAATGTGATTTTTCTGCCAATTTTGTCAGTGACACATCTTGGGATGTGCTAAGATCAGAACAAATTGTTTATTTTTAGATTATAATAAATAACCCAACTTTGATGTAGACACACGGTTACCATATATAGCCTAATATAACCCAGATAGCCATTATCTGTATAATACTCTTATCCCAACCGGTCTCTGAATCCCTCTCATCCCGACCGGTCTCTGTATCCCTCCTATCCTGGTCTCTCATTATCCTATCTCTGTATATCTCCTATCCTGTTCTCTCCTTATCCTTTATCTGTATCCCTCCTATTTTTTTATTATCCTATCTCTGTATCCCTCCTATCCTGGTCTCTCATAATCCGATCTCTGTATCCCTCCTATCCTGGTCTCTGATCCTATCTCTGTATCCCTCCTATCCTGGTCTCTCATAATCCGATCTCTGTATCCCTCCTATCCTGCTCTCTTATTATCATATTTCTGTATCCCTCCTATCCTGGTCTCTCATTATCCTATCTCTGTATATCCCCTATATCTCCTATCCCAGGGTTTCCCAAACCCAGTCCTCAGGGCTCCCCAACAGTGCAGGTTTTCCATATCTCCTTGCTGGAGCACAGGTGTATTCATTACTGACTGACACATTGTAAGAGATCCACAGGTGGTCCTAATTATGTCAGATGTGATCCAGAAAACCTGCACTGTTGGGGAGCCCTGAGGACTGGGTTTGGGAAACCCTGTCCTATCCTGTTCTCTCGTTATCCTTTATCTGTATCCCTCCTATTCTTTTATTATCCTATCTCTGTATCCCTCCTATCCTGGTCTCTCTCTGTATCCCTCCTATCCTGGTCTCTCTTTAACCTATCTTTGTATCCCTCCTATCCCGCTCTCTCATCCTGTCTCTGTATCCCTCCTATGCTGCTCTCCTATTATCCTATTTCTGTATCCCTCCTATCCCGGTCTCTCATTATCTTATCTCTTTATCCCTCCTATCCGGTCTCTCATTATCCTATCTCTTTATCCCTCCTATCCCGGTCTCTCATTATCCTATCTCTTTATCCCTCCTATCCCGGTCTCTCATTGTCCTATCTCTTTATCCCTCCTATCCCGGTCTCTCATTATCCTATCTCTGTATCCCTCCTATCCCGGTCTCTCATTATCCTATCTCTTTATCCCTCCTATCCCGCTCTCTCATTATCTTCTCTTTATCCCTCCTATCCCGCTCTCTCATTATCTTCTCTTTATCCCTCCTATCCCGCTCTCTCATTATCTTCTCTTTATCCCTCCTATCCCGGTCTCTCATTATCCTATCTCTTTATCCCTCCTATCCCGGTCTCTCATTATCCTATCTCTTTATCCCTCCTATCCCGGTCTCTCATTATCCTATCTCTTTATCCCTCCTATCCCGCTCTCTCATTATCCTATCTCTTTATCCCTCCTATCCCGGTCTCTCATTATCCTATCTCTTTATCCCTCTATCCCGGTCTCTCATTATCCTATCTCTTTATCCCTCCTATCCCGGTCTCTCATTATCCTATCTCTTTATCCCTCCTATCCCGGTCTCTCATTATCCTATCTCTTTATCCCTCCTATCCCGGTCTCTCATTATCCTATCTCTTTATCCCTCCTATCCCGCTCTCTCATTATCTTCTCTTTATCCCTCCTATCCCGCTCTCTCATTATCCTATCTCTTTATCCCTCCTATCCCGCTCTCTCATTATCCTATCTCTGTATCCCTCCTATCCTGCTCTCTGATCCTATCTCTGTATCCCTCCTATCCTGGTCTCTCATAATCCGATCTCTGTATCCCTCCTATCCTGCTCTCTTATTATCATCATTTCTGTATCCCTCCTATCCTGGTCTCTCATTATCCTATCTCTGTATATCCCCTATATCTCCTATCCCAGGGTTTCCCAAACCCAGTCCTCAGGGCTCCCCAACAGTGCAGGTTTTCCATATCTCCTTGCTGGAGCACAGGTGTATTCATTACTGACTGACACATTGTAAGAGATCCACAGGTGGTCCTAATTATGTCAGATGTGATCCAGAAAACCTGCACTGTTGGGGAGCCCTGAGGACTGGGTTTGGGAAACCCCTGTCCTATCCTGTTCTCTCGTTATCCTTTATCTGTATCCCTCCTATTCTTTTATTATCCTATCTCTGTATCCCTCCTATCCTGGTCTCTCTCTGTATCCCTCCTATCCTGGTCTCTCTTTAACCTATCTTTGTATCCCTCCTATCCCGCTCTCTCACCTGTCTCTGTATCCCTCCTATGCTGCTCTCCTATTATCCTATCTCTTTATCCTCTATCGGTCTCTCATTATCCTATCTCTTTATCCCTCCTATCCCGGTCTCTCATTATCCTATCTCTTTATCCCTCCTATCCCGGTCTCTCATTGTCCTATCTCTTTATCCCTCCTATCCCGGTCTCTCATTGTCCTATCTCTGTATCCCTCCTATCCCGGTCTCTCATTATCCTATCTCTGTATCCCTCCTATCCCGCTCTCTCATTATCCTATCTCTTTATCCCTCCTATCCCGCTCTCTCATTATCCTATCTCTTTATCCCTCCTATCCCGCTCTCTCATTATCTTCTCTTTATCCCTCCTATCCTGCTCTCTCATTATCCTATCTCTTTATCCCTCCTATCCTGCTCTCTCATTATCCTATCTCTTTATCCCTCCTATCCCGCTCTCTCATTATCCTATCTCTTTATCCCTCCTATCCCGCTCTCTCATTATCCTATCTCTTTATCCCTCCTATCCCGCTCTCTCATTATCCTATCTCTTTATCCCTCCTATCCCGCTCTCTCATTATCCTCTCTTTATCCTCCTATCCCGCTCTCTCATTATCCTATCTCTTTATCCCTCCTATCCCGCTCTCTCATTATCCTATCTCTTTATCCCTCCTATCCCGGTCTCTCATTATCCTATCTCTTTATCCCTCCTATCCCGGTCTCTCATTAGCCTATCTCTTTATCCCTCCTATCCCGGTCTCTCATTAGCCTATCTCTTTATCCCTCCTATCCCGGTCTCTCATTATCCTATCTCTGTATCCCTCCTATCCCGGTCTCTCATTATCCTATCTCTGTATCCCTCCTATCCCGGTCTCTCATTATCCTATCTCTTTATCCCTCCTATCCCGCTCTCTCATTATCCTATCTCTTTATCCCTCCTATCCCTCTCTCTTATTATCCTATCTCTTTATCCCTCCTATCCCGCTCTCTCATTATCCTATCTCTTTATCCCTCCTATCCCGCTCTCTCATTATCCTATCTCTTTATCCCTCCTATCCCGCTCTCTCATTATCCTATCCCTTTATCCCTCCTATCCCGCTCTCTCATTATCCTATCTCTTTATCCCTCCTATCCTGCTCTCTCATTATCCTATCTCTGTATCCCTCCTATCCCTCTCTCTCATTATCCTATCCCTTTATCCCTCCTATCCCGCTCTCTCATTATCCTATCTCTTTATCCCTCCTATCCTGCTCTCTCATTATCCTATCTCTGTATCCCTCCTATCCTCTCTCTCATTATCCTATCCCTTTATCCCTCCTATCCCCAAGTCTTTTTTTTTTATCAACTTCCATCTTGGTATCTCTCTTAGGGGCCAATTTTTTAAGCCACAAACCATGTAGAAACAGCTTTTTCCGCATGGTTTAGACATTTTATGACTAACATTTTTTTTATCAAAACAAAGGAGATGTCATAGATATCTCCAACTTTAAGCTAAGTTTCACGTTAAACCGCAGTCCCCATAATTCTCAATGGGGACTGTGGTCTGGGCCAATTTAGCAAACTCCACAATGGCTTGACCACAATGGCTAATGCCATCTGAAGATGGGGCATATGCTCCCATTCATAAATAGGCCCATTACACTGGTGACACACACCATTAAAGCAGTGTGTTTATGCAGACATAAGATGATCACATTGCATAGAGACACCACAACCAGTCACAAATCAACTGGATCTGTACAATCTGATCGTGCTGACAAGTGATCAAACAGATCTAATTTTACAGCATTCAGGCTGAATGACAAGATTGCAGTGTTACATCACGTTATCAGTGTCAGACCTTGGTGCAGAATCTTCAGTTCATATGCAATATATCACCCTGTGTTGGGTGAGGTGAAGTTAGAAAAAAGTGCTAGTAGTCCTGGTGGACACATAGATGAAGTTGTGGGGTGGGTGATCTAAAGGCGTTGTGTGTTGTGACATGTGTTGAAGTTGTTGCACATCACAAATCTTCTGGCAGCATAAGAGTTAATGACTCATACTGGGGAGGATGGACGGAGAAGGGTTAATTGTGAGCTGGCGGGCAGCCATGGGGATGAGGTCATAGGCAAAGCTGACACACTCTGATGGATGGAATCTCTCCCTCCCTGATCCCCATCACACAGGGAAGGAAGTGGGGAGCAGCGCCGAGAAACATTCCCCAGAGCCCGATTTTCCTGGGGCAGGCCGGAGCCAGAGCAGGAACTTCATTGTTATTTATTAGTGTATAAAGCCCCCCAATCTCCAACCCTCCGCTAGGACATGTGCAGCATCCTGCTTATGGTCGTAGTGCGAGATACAGATCCCAATTGTAAAGCGCTACGGAATTATCAGGCGCTATATAAATAATGATGATGATACAGATACATTTATTCACATAACTCTGAGTCTGTGTGTACCCTGTTATTTGCATGATGCCAGTCAGCCACCCCTACATGTTACACCTTAGAGCCACGCCCTGATGACATGATATAATTGTCCAGCTGTATATTACATTTCTTGACCACACAGCCAGTGACATCATGAATATATGTCACACGTCATAGCTACGCCCCCAATGTTATGACTGTTATCTGGATTTACAGATGTTGCTTCTCTTTTTATAACTGTCCCTCTTCGGCCAGATATATAGCTGGGGTGAATTATTACTGAACAACATATTTCAGAGCATTGCAGTCGGTTGTAGATATACACTCCAGGGGGTAAATGTTCGAAGCATCAGTTTGTAAGCGATTACTTCCAGAAACCGATGCTTAATACATTTACCCCCAAGAGTCCTAAACACAATCTCATCCAAATTTTCCAATCTAATAATTGATTGTAAGCTCTGTGGGCCAGTATGTTATCTGTATGTTTGCTGTCTTGCAGAAAATGATAAAATTATATTTTAGATTTATTTTTATGATAATGTTTTACATTTTGTACAGTAGTTATTTTAATGGAATAAAGGAGAGATGAAACAGGCGACTTGTCTGTAAATACATTGTATCTGCTGAAATATCCTGTTCAGCTGCTCCAGTAATAAAAAATTTAGTTTGATTTTACCATTGATCTCCTGTTTCTTCAATTTCTTCGTACAACCATTATTCAGTCACCACACAATCTGATGCCTCTCTTAAATCAACTAATATTAACCCTTATTTGGTTATCTTCTCTGAAGCATTTTACTATATTACCCTTCGTCTATTGATATATCGCTGATCACTGTATCACACAGACCAGGGGTAGCAGGTGTATTCCTTGTCACTGTATCACACAGACCAGGGGGGCCGGGTGTATTCCTTGTCACTGTATCACACAGACCAGGGGTAGCAGGTGTATTCCTTGTCACTGTATCACACAGACCAGGGGTAGCAGGTGTATTCCTTGTCACTTCACACAGACCAGGGGTGGCGGGTGTATTCCTTGTCACTGTATCACACAGACCAGGGGTGGCGGGTGTATTCCTTGTCACTGTATCACACACACCAGGGGTGGCGGGTGTATTCCTTGTCACTGTATCACACACACCAGGGGTGGCGGGTGTATTCCTTGTCACTGTATCACACAGACCAGGGGTGGCGGGTGTATTCCTTGTCACTGTATCACACAGATCAGGGGTAGCGGGTGTATTCCTTGTCACTGTATCACACAGACCAGGGGTGGCGATTGTATTCCTTGTCAATGTATCACACAGATCAGGGGTAGCAGGTGTATTCCTTGTCACTGTATCACACAGACCAGGGGTGGCGATTGTATTCCTTGTCAATGTATCACACAGATCAGGGGTAGCAGGTGTATTCCTTGTCACTGTATCACACAGACCAGGGGTGGCGGGTGTATTCCTTGTTACTGTATCACACACACCAGGGGTAGCGGGTGTATTCCTTGTCACTGTATCACACAGAACAGGGGTGGCGGGTGTATTCCTTGTCACTGTATCACACAGACCAGGGGGGCTGGGTGTATTCCTTGTCACTGTATCACACAGACCAGGGGTGGCGGGTGTATTCCTTGTCACTGTATCACACAGATCAGGGGTAGCAGGTGTATTCCTTGTCACTGTATCACACAGATCAGGGGTAACAGGTGTATTCCTTGTCACTGTATCACACAGATCAGGGGTAGCAGGTGTATTCCTTGTTACTGTATCACACAGACCAGGGGGGCTGAGTGTATTCCTTGTCACTGTATCACACAGACCAGGGGTGGCGGGTGTATTCCTTGTCACTGTATCACACAGATCAGGGGTAGCAGGTGTATTCCTTGTCACTGTATCACACAGACCAGGGGTGGCGGGTGTATTCCTTGTCACTGTATCACACAGATCAGGGGTAGCAGGTGTATTCCTTGTCACTGTATCACACAGACCAGGGGTGGCGGGTGTATTCCTTGTTACTGTATCACACACACCAAGGGTGGCAGGTGTATTCCTTGTCACTGTATCACACAGACCAGGGGGGCCTGGTGTATTCCTTGTCACTGTATCACACAGATCAGGGGTAGCAGGTGTATTCCTTGTCACTGTATCACACAGATCAGGGGTAGCAGGTGTATTCCTTGTCACTGTATCACACAGATCAGGGGGGGGCGGATGTATTCCTTGTCACTGTATCACACAGACCAGGGGTGGCGGTTGTATTCCTTGTCACTGTATCACACAGACCAGGGGGGCCGGGTGTATTCCTTGTCACTGTATCACACAGACCAGGGGGGCCTGGTGTATTCCTTGTCACTGTATCACACAGATCAGGGGTAGCAGGTGTATTCCTTGTCACTGTATCACACAGATCAGGGGTAGCAGGTGTATTCCTTGTCACTGTATCACACAGATCAGGGGGGGCGGATGTATTCCTTGTCACTGTATCACACAGACCAGGGGTGGCGGTTGTATTCCTTGTCACTGTATCACACAGACCAGGGGGGCCGGGTGTATTCCTTGTCACTGTATCACCCAGATCAGGGGTAGCAGGTATATTCCCTTTCACTGTATCACACAGACCAGGGGGGCCGGGTGTATTCCTTGTCACTGTATCACACAGACCAGGGGTGGCGGGTGTATTCCTTGTCACTGTATCACACAGATCAGGGGTAGCAGGTGTATTCCTTGTCACTGTATCACACAGACCAGGGGTGGCAGGTGTATTCCTTGTCACTGTATCACACAGACCAGGGGTGGCGGGTGTATTCCTTGTCACTGTATCACACAGACCAGGGGTGGCGGGTGTATTCCTTGTCACTGTATCACACAGACCAGGGGGGGGCGGATGTATTCCTTGTCACTGTATCACCCAGACCAGGGGTGGCGGTTGTATTCCTTGTCACTGTATCACACAGACCAGGGGGGCCGGGTGTATTCCTTGTCACTGTATCACACAGACCAGGGGGGCCTGGTGTATTCCTTGTCACTGTATCACACAGATCAGGGGTAGCAGGTGTATTCCTTGTCACTGTATCACACAGATCAGGGGTAGCAGGTGTATTCCTTGTCACTGTATCACACAGATCAGGGGGGGCGGATGTATTCCTTGTCACTGTATCACACAGACCAGGGGTGGCGGTTGTATTCCTTGTCACTGTATCACACAGACCAGGGGGGCCGGGTGTATTCCTTGTCACTGTATCACCCAGATCAGGGGTAGCAGGTATATTCCCTTTCACTGTATCACACAGACCAGGGGTGGCGGGTGTATTCCTTGTCACTGTATCACACAGACCAGGGGTGGCGGGGTGTATTCCTTGTCACTGTATCACACAGACCAGGGGGGGGCGGATGTATTCCTTGTCACTGTATCACCCAGACCAGGGGTGGCAGATATATTCCCTTTCACTGTATCACACAGACCAGGGGTGGCGGGTGTATTCCTTGTCACTGTATCACACAGACCAGGGGTGGCGGGTGTATATCTTGTCACTGTATCACACAGACCAGGGGTGGCGGGTGTATTCCTTGTCACTGTATCACACAGACCAGGGGGGCCGGGTGTTTTCCTTGTCACTGTATCACACAGACCGGGGGGGGGGGGGGGGGTGTATATCTTGTCACTGTATCACACAGACCAGGGGGCCGGGTGTTTTCCTTGTCACTGTATCACACAGACCAGGGGTGGCGGGTGTATTCCTTGTCACTGTATCACACAGACCAGGGGTGGCGGGTGTTTTCCTTGTCACTGTATCACACAGACCGGGGGGGGGGGGGGGGGGGGGGGTGTATATCTTGTCACTGTATCACACAGACCGGGGGGGGGGGGGGTATATCTTGTCACTGTATCACACAGACCGGGGGGGGGGGGGGGGGTGTATATCTTGTCACTGTATCACACAGACCGGGGGGGGTATATCTTGTCACTGTATCACACAGACCGGGGGGGGGGGGTATATCTTGTCACTGTATCACACAGACCGGGGGGGGGGGGGGGGGTGTATATCTTGTCACTGTATCACACAGACCAGGGGGGCCGGGTGTATTCCTTGTCACTGTATCACCCAGATCAGGGGGTAGCAGGTATATTCCCTTTCACTGTATCACACAGACCAGGGGGGCCGGGTGTATTCCTTGTCACTGTATCACACAGACCAGGGGTGGCGGGTGTATTCCTTGTCACTGTATCACACAGATCAGGGGTAGCAGGTGTATTCCTTGTCACTGTATCACACAGACCAGGGGTGGCAGGTGTATTCCTTGTCACTGTATCACACAGACCAGGGGTGGCGGGTGTATTCCTTGTCACTGTATCACACAGACCAGGGGTGGCGGGTGTATTCCTTGTCACTGTATCACACAGACCAGGGGGGGGCGGATGTATTCCTTGTCACTGTATCACCCAGACCAGGGGTGGCGGTTGTATTCCTTGTCACTGTATCACACAGACCAGGGGGGCCGGGTGTATTCCTTGTCACTGTATCACACAGACCAGGGGGGCCTGGTGTATTCCTTGTCACTGTATCACACAGATCAGGGGTAGCAGGTGTATTCCTTGTCACTGTATCACACAGATCAGGGGTAGCAGGTGTATTCCTTGTCACTGTATCACACAGATCAGGGGGGGCGGATGTATTCCTTGTCACTGTATCACACAGACCAGGGGTGGCGGTTGTATTCCTTGTCACTGTATCACACAGACCAGGGGGGCCGGGTGTATTCCTTGTCACTGTATCACCCAGATCAGGGGTAGCAGGTATATTCCCTTTCACTGTATCACACAGACCAGGGGGGCCGGGTGTTTTCCTTGTCACTGTATCACACAGACCGGGGGGGGGGGGGGGGGGGGTGTATATCTTGTCACTGTATCACACAGACCAGGGGGCCGGGTGTTTTCCTTGTCACTGTATCACACAGACCAGGGGTGGCGGGTGTATTCCTTGTCACTGTATCACACAGACCATGGGTGGCGGGTGTTTTCCTTGTCACTGTATCACACAGACCGGGGGGGGGGGGGATGGGGGGGGGTGTATATCTTGTCACTGTATCACACAGACCGGGGGGGGGGGGGTATATCTTGTCACTGTATCACACAGACCGGGGGGGGGGGGGGGGGGGGGGGTGTATATCTTGTCACTGTATCACACAGACCGGGGGGGGGGGGGGGGGTATATCTTGTCACTGTATCACACAGACCGGGGGGGGGGGGGGTATATCTTGTCACTGTATCACACAGACCGGGGGGGGGGGGGGGGGGGTGTATATCTTGTCACTGTATCACACAGACCTAGGGGGGCCGGGTGTTTTCCTTGTCACTGTATCACACAGACCAGGGGTGGCGGGTGTATTCCTTGTCACTGTATCACACAGACCAGGGGGGCGGGTGTATATCTTGTCACTGTATCACACAGACCGGGGGGGCGGGTGTATATCTTGTCACTGTATCACACAGGCCGGGGGGGTGTATATCTTGTCACTATCACACAGACCGGGGGGGTGTATATCTTGTCACTGTATCACACAGACCGGGGGGGGTGTATATCTTGTCACTGTATCACACAGACCAGGGGTTGCAGGTGTATTCCTTGTCACTGTATCACACAGACCAGGGGTGGCGGGTGTATTCCTTGTCACTGTATCACACAGATCAGGGGTAGCAGGTGTATTCCTTGTCACTGTATCACACAGACCAGGGGGGGCGGATGTATTCCTTGTCACTGTATCACACAGACCAGGGGTGGCAGGTATATTCCCTTTCACTGTATCACACAGACCAGGGGTGGCGGGTGTATTCCTTGTCACTGTATCACACAGACCAGGGGTGGCGGGTGTATTCCTTGTCACTGTATCACACACACCAGGGGTGGCGGGTGTATTCCTTGTCACTGTATCACACACACCAGGGGTGGCGGGTGTATTCCTTGTCACTGTAATCACACAGACCAGGGGTGGCAGGTATATTCCCTTTCACTGTATCACACAGACCAGGGGTGGCGGGTGTATTCCTTGTCACTGTATCACACAGACCAGGGGTGGCGGGTGTATTCCTTGTCACTGTATCACACACACCAGGGGTGGCGGGTGTATTCCTTGTCACTGTATCACACACACCAGGGGTGGCGGGTGTATTCCTTGTCACTGTATCACACAGACCAGGGGTGGCGGGTGTATTCCTTGTCACTGTATCACACAGATCAGGGGTAGCGGGTGTATTCCTTGTCACTGTATCACACAGACCAGGGGTGGCGATTGTATTCCTTGTCAATGTATCACACAGATCAGGGGTAGCAGGTGTATTCCTTGTCACTGTATCACACAGACCAGGGGTGGCGATTGTATTCCTTGTCAATGTATCACACAGATCAGGGGTAGCAGGTGTATTCCTTGTCACTGTATCACACAGACCAGGGGTGGCGGGTGTATTCCTTGTTACTGTATCACACACACCAGGGGTAGCAGGTGTATTCCTTGTCACTGTATCACACAGACCAGGGGTGGCGGGTGTATTCCTTGTCACTGTATCACACAGATCAGGGGTAGCAGGTGTATTCCTTGTCACTGTATCACACAGATCAGGGGTAACAGGTGTATTCCTTGTCACTGTATCACACAGATCAGGGGTAGCAGGTGTATTCCTTGTTACTGTATCACACAGACCAGGGGGCTGGTGTATTCCTTGTCACTGTATCACACAGACCAGGGGTGGCGGGTGTATTCCTTGTCACTGTATCACACAGATCAGGGTAGCAGGTGTATTCCTTGTCACTGTATCACACAGACCAGGGGTGGCGGGTGTATTCCTTGTCACTGTATCACACAGATCAGGGGTAGCAGGTGTATTCCTTGTCACTGTATCACACAGACCAGGGGTGGCGGGTGTATTCCTTGTTACTGTATCACACACACCAAGGGTGGCAGGTGTATTCCTTGTCACTGTATCACACAGACCAGGGGGGCCTGGTGTATTCCTTGTCACTGTATCACACAGATCAGGGGTAGCAGGTGTATTCCTTGTCACTGTATCACACAGATCAGGGGTAGCAGGTGTATTCCTTGTCACTGTATCACACAGATCAGGGGGGGCGGATGTATTCCTTGTCACTGTATCACACAGACCAGGGGTGGCGGTTGTATTCCTTGTCACTGTATCACACAGACCAGGGGGGCCGGGTGTATTCCTTGTCACTGTATCACACAGACCAGGGGGGCCTGGTGTATTCCTTGTCACTGTATCACACAGGTCAGGGGTAGCAGGTGTATTCCTTGTCACTGTATCACACAGATCAGGGGTAGCAGGTGTATTCCTTGTCACTGTATCACACAGATCAGGGGGGGCGGATGTATTCCTTGTCACTGTATTCACACAGACCAGGGTGGCGGTTGTATTCCTTGTCACTGTATCACACAGACCAGGGGGGCCGGGTGTATTCCTTGTCACTGTATCACCCAGATCAGGGGTAGCAGGTATATTCCCTTTCACTGTATCACACAGACCAGGGGGGCCGGGTGTATTCCTTGTCACTGTATCACACAGACCAGGGGTGGCGGGTGTATTCCTTGTCACTGTATCACACAGATCAGGGGTAGCAGGTGTATTCCTTGTCACTGTATCACACAGACCAGGGTGGCAGGTGTATTCCTTGTCACTGTATCACACAGACCGGGGGGGGGGGGGGGGGGGGGGTGTATATCTTGTCACTGTATCACACAGACCGGGGGGGGGGGGGTATATCTTGTCACTGTATCACACAGACCGGGGGGGGGGGGGGGGGGGGGTGTATATCTTGTCACTGTATCACACAGACCAGGGGGCCGGGTGTTTTCCTTGTCACTGTATCACACAGACCAGGGGTGGCGGGTGTATTCCTTGTCACTGTATCACACAGACCAGGGGTGGCGGGTGTTTTCCTTGTCACTGTATCACACAGACCGGGGGGGGGGGGGGGGGGGGGTGTATATCTTGTCACTGTATCACACAGACCGGGGGGGGGGGGGTATATCTTGTCACTGTATCACACAGACCGGGGGGGGGGGGGGGGGGGGTGTATATCTTGTCACTGTATCACACAGACCGGGGGGGGGGGGGGGGGGGTATATCTTGTCACTGTATCACACAGACCGGGGGGGGGGGGTATATCTTGTCACTGTATCACACAGACCGGGGGGGGGGGGGGGGGTGTATATCTTGTCACTGTATCACACAGACCTAGGGGGCCGGGTGTTTTCCTTGTCACTGTATCACACAGACCAGGGGTGGCGGGTGTATTCCTTGTCACTGTATCACACAGACCAGGGGGGCGGGTGTATATCTTGTCACTGTATCACACAGACCGGGGGGGCGGGTGTATATCTTGTCACTGTATCACACAGGCCGGGGGGGTGTATATCTTGTCACTATCACACAGACCGGGGGGGTGTATATCTTGTCACTGTATCACACAGACCGGGGGGGGTGTATATCTTGTCACTGTATCACACAGACCAGGGGGTTGCAGGTGTATTCCTTGTCACTGTATCACACAGACCAGGGTGGCGGGTGTATTCCTTGTCACTGTATCACACAGATCAGGGGTAGCAGGTGTATTCCTTGTCACTGTATCACACAGACCAGGGGGGGCGGATGTATTCCTTGTCACTGTATCACACAGACCAGGGGTGGCAGGTATATTCCCTTTCACTGTATCACACAGACCAGGGGTGGCGGGTGTATTCCTTGTCACTGTATCACACAGACCAGGGGTGGCGGGTGTATTCCTTGTCACTGTATCACACACACCAGGGTGGCGGGTGTATTCCTTGTCACTGTATCACACACACCAGGGGTGGCGGGTGTATTCCTTGTCACTGTATCACACAGACCAGGGGTGGCAGGTATATTCCCTTTCACTGTATCACACAGACCAGGGGTGGCGGGTGTATTCCTTGTCACTGTATCACACAGACCAGGGGTGGCGGGTGTATTCCTTGTCACTGTATCACACACACCAGGGGTGGCGGGTGTATTCCTTGTCACTGTATCACACACACCAGGGGTGGCGGGTGTATTCCTTGTCACTGTATCACACAGACCAGGGGTGGCGGGTGTATTCCTTGTCACTGTATCACACAGATCAGGGGTAGCGGGTGTATTCCTTGTCACTGTATCACACAGACCAGGGGTGGCGATTGTATTCCTTGTCAATGTATCACACAGATCAGGGGTAGCAGGTGTATTCCTTGTCACTGTATCACACAGACCAGGGGTGGCGATTGTATTCCTTGTCAATGTATCACACAGATCAGGGGTAGCAGGTGTATTCCTTGTCACTGTATCACACAGACCAGGGGTGGCGGGTGTATTCCTTGTTACTGTATCACACACACCAGGGGTAGCAGGTGTATTCCTTGTCACTGTATCACACAGACCAGGGGTGGCGGGTGTATTCCTTGTCACTGTATCACACAGATCAGGGGTAGCAGGTGTATTCCTTGTCACTGTATCACACAGATCAGGGGTAACAGGTGTATTCCTTGTCACTGTATCACACAGATCAGGGGTAGCAGGTGTATTCCTTGTTACTGTATCACACAGACCAGGGGGGCTGGGTGTATTCCTTGTCACTGTATCACACAGACCAGGGGTGGCGGGTGTATTCCTTGTCACTGTATCACACAGATCAGGGGTAGCAGGTGTATTCCTTGTCACTGTATCACACAGACCAGGGGTGGCGGGTGTATTCCTTGTCACTGTATCACACAGATCAGGGGTAGCAGGTGTATTCCTTGTCACTGTATCACACAGACCAGGGGTGGCGGGGTGTATTCCTTGTTACTGTATCACACACACCAAGGGTGGCAGGTGTATTCCTTGTCACTGTATCACACAGACCAGGGGGCCTGGTGTATTCCTTGTCACTGTATCACACAGATCAGGGGTAGCAGGTGTATTCCTTGTCACTGTATCACACAGATCAGGGGTAGCAGTGTATTCCTTGTCACTGTATCACACAGATCAGGGGGGCGGATGTATTCCTTGTCACTGTATCACACAGACCAGGGGTGGCGGTTGTATTCCTTGTCACTGTATCACACAGACCAGGGGGGCCGGGTGTATTCCTTGTCACTGTATCACACAGACCAGGGGGGCCTGGTGTATTCCTTGTCACTGTATCACACAGGTCAGGGGTAGCAGGTGTATTCCTTGTCACTGTATCACACAGATCAGGGGTAGCAGGTGATTCCTTGTCACTGTATCACACAGATCAGGGGGGCGGATGTATTCCTTGTCACTGTATCACACAGACCAGGGGTGGCGGTTGTATTCCTTGTCACTGTATCACACAGACCAGGGGGGCCGGGTGTATTCCTTGTCACTGTATCACCCAGATCAGGGTAGCAGGTATATTCCCTTTCACTGTATCACACAGACCAGGGGGGCCGGGTGTATTCCTTGTCACTGTATCACACAGACCAGGGGTGGCGGGTGTATTCCTTGTCACTGTATCACACAGATCAGGGGTAGCAGGTGTATTCCTGTCACTGTATCACACAGACCAGGGGTGGCAGGTGTATTCCTTGTCACTGTATCACACAGACCAGGGGTGGCGGGTGTATTCCTTGTCACTGTATCACACAGACAGGGGTGGCGGGTGTATTCCTTGTCACTGTATCACACAGACCAGGGGGGGGCGGATGTATTCCTTGTCACTGTATCACCCAGACCAGGGGTGGCAGATATATTCCCTTTCACTGTATCACACAGACCAGGGGTGGCGGGTGTATTCCTTGTCACTGTATCACACAGACCAGGGGTGGCGGGTGTATATCTTGTCACTGTATCACACAGACCAGGGGTGGCGGGTGTATTCTTGTCACTGTATCACACAGACCAGGGGGGCCGGGTGTTTTCCTTGTCACTGTATCACACAGACCGGGGGGGGGTGTATATCTTGTCACTGTATCACACAGACCAGGGGTGGCGGGTGTATTCCTTGTCACTGTATCACACAGACCTAGGGGGCCGGGTGTTTTCCTTGTCACTGTATCACACAGACCAGGGGTGGCGGGTGTATTCCTTGTCACTGTATCACACAGACCAGGGGTGGCGGGTGTTTTCCTTGTCACTGTATCACACAGACCGGGGGGGGGGGGGGGTGTATATCTTGTCACTGTATCACACAGACCGGGGGGGGGGGGTGTATATCTTGTCACTGTATCACACGGGGGGGGGTTATATCTTGTCACTGTATCACACAGACCGGGGGGGGGGGGGGGTGTATATCTTGTCACTGTATCACACAGACCGGGGGGGGGGGGTGTATATCTTGTCACTGTATCACACAAACCTAGGGGCCGGGTGTTTTCCTTGTCACTGTATCACACAGACCAGGGGTGGCGGGTGTATTCCTTGTCACTGTATCACACAGACCAGGGGGGCCGGGTGTATTCCTTGTCACTGTATCACACAGACCAGGGGGGCCGGGTGTTTTCCTTGTCACTGTATCACACAGACCGGGGGGGGGGGGGGGGTGTATATCTTGTCACTGTATCACACAGACCAGGGGTGGCGGGTGTATTCCTTGTCACTGTATCACACAGACCAGGGGGGGTGTATATCTTGTCACTGTATCACACAGACCTAGGGGGCCGGGTGTTTTCCTTGTCACTGTATCACACAGACCAGGGGTAGCAGGTGTTTTCCTTGTCACTGTATCACACAGACCAGGGGGGGTGTATATCTTGTCACTGTATCACACAGACCTAGGGGGCCGGTGTTTTCCTTGTCACTGTATCACACAGACCGGGGGGGGGGGGTATATCTTGTCACTGTATCACACAGACCAGGGGGGGGGGGTGTATATCTTGTCACTGTATCACACAGACCGGGGGGGGGGGGGGGGGGTATATCTTGTCACTGTATCACACAGACCAGGGGGGGGGGGGGGGTGTATATCTTGTCACTGTATCACACAGACCGGGGGGGGGGTGTATATCTTGTCACTGTATCACACAGACTGGGGGTTGGGTGTATATCTTGTCACTGTATCACACAGACCTAGGGGGCCGGGTGTTTTCCTTGTCACTGTATCACACAGACCGGGGGTGGGGGGTGTATATCTTGTCACTGTATCACACAGACCAGGGGGGGGGGGGGGGTGTATATCTTGTCACTGTATCACACAGACCGGGGGGGGGGTGTATATCTTGTCACTGTATCACACAGACCGGGGGGGGGGGGGGGGGGTGTATATCTTGTCACTGTATCACACAGACCGCGGGGGTGTATATCTTGTCACTGTATCACACAGACCTAGGGGGACGGGTGTTTTCCTTGTCACTGTATCACACAGACTGGGGGGGGGTGTATATCTTGTCACTGTATCACAAGACCTAGGGGACGGGTGTTTTCCTTGTCACTGTATCACACAGACCAGGGGGGGTGTATATCTTGTCACTGTATCACACAGACCTAGGGGCCGGGTGTTTTCCTTGTCACTGTATCACACAGACCAGGGGTGGCGGGTGTATTCCTTGTCACTGTATCACACAGACCAGGGGGGCTGGGTGTTTTCCTTGTCACTGTATCACACAGACCGGGGGGGGGGGGGGTGTATATCTTGTCACTGTATCACACAGACCGGGGGGGGGGGGGGGTGGGGGGGGTATATCTTGTCACTGTATCACACAGGACCGGGGGGGGGGGGGGGGTGTATATCTTGTCACTGTATCACACAGACCGCGGGGGTGTATATCTTGTCACTGTATCACACAGACCTAGGGGGACGGGTGTTTTCCTTGTCACTGTATCACACAGACCGGGGGGGGGGGGGGGTGTATATCTTGTCACTGTATCACACAGACCGGGGGGGGGGGTGTATATCTTGTCACTGTATCACACAGACCGCGGGGGTGTATATCTTGTCACTGTATCACACAGACCGGGGGGGGGGTGTATATCTTGTCACTGTATCACACAGACCGGGGGGGGGGGGGTGGGGGGGGTATATCTTGTCACTGTATCACACAGACCGGGGGGGGGGTGTATATCTTGTCACTGTATCACACAGACCAGGGGGGACGGGTGTTTTCCTTGTCACTGTATCACACAGACCAGGGGGGGGGGGGGGGTGTATATCTTGTCACTGTATCACACAGACCGGGGGGGGGGGTGTATATCTTGTCACTGTATCACACAGACCAGGGGGGGTGTATATCTTGTCACTGTATCACACAGACCGGGGGGGGGTGTATATCTTGTCACTGTATCACACAGACCGGGGGGGGGGGGGTGTATATCTTGTCACTGTATCACACAGACCAGGGGGGGTGTATATCTTGTCACTGTATCACACAGACCAGGGGGGGGGGGGTGGGGGGGGTATATCTTGTCACTGTATCACACAGACCGGGGGGGGGGGGGGGTGTATATCTTGTCACTGTATCACACAGACCGCCGGGGTGTATATCTTGTCACTGTATCACACAGACCTAGGGGGACGGGTGTTTTCCTTGTCACTGTATCACACAGACCGGGGGGGGGGGGGGGGGGTGTATATCTTGTCACTGTATCACACAGACCAGGGGGGGTGTATATCTTGTCACTGTATCACACAGACCAGGGGGGGTGTATATCTTGTCACTGTATCACACAGACTGGGGGGGGGGGGGGGGTGTATATCTTGTCACTGTATCACACAGACCGGGGGGGGGGTATATCTTGTCACTGTATCACACAGACCGGGGGGGGGGTGTATATCTTGTCACTGTATCACACAGACTGGGGGGGGGGGGGGTGTATATCTTGTCACTGTATCACACAGACTGGGGGGGGTGTATATCTTGTCACTGTATCACACAGACCGGGGGGGGGGGTATATCTTGTCACTGTATCACACAGACTGGGGGGGGTGTATATCTTGTCACTGTATCACACAGACCGGGGGGGGGGGGTGTATATCTTGTCACTGTATCACACAGACTGGGGGGGGGGGGGTGTATATCTTGTCACTGTATCACACAGACCAGGGGGGGGGGGGTGTATATCTTGTCACTGTATCACACAGACCAGGGGGGGGGGGTGTATATCTTGTCACTGTATCACACAGACCAGGGGGGGGTGTATATCTTGTCACTGTATCACACAGACCAGGGGGGGGTGTATATCTTGTCACTGTATCACACAGATCAGGGGTAGCAGGTGTATTCCTTGTCACTGTATCACACAGACCAGGGGTGGCAGGTGTATTCCTTGTCACTGTATCACACAGACCAGGGGTGGCGGGTGTATTCCTTGTCACTGTATCACACAGACCAGGGGGGGGGGTGTATCCCCTGTCACTGTATCACACAGACCAGGGGGGGCCGGGTGTATTCCTTGTCACTGTATCACCCAGACCAGGGGGGGGGGGGGTGTATATCTTGTCACTGTATCACACAGACCAGGGGGGGGGGGGGTGTATATCTTGTCACTGTATCACACAGACCAGGGGGGGGGTATATCTTGTCACTGTATCACACAGACCAGGGGGGGGGGGTATATCTTGTCACTGTATCACACAGACCGGGGGTAGCAGGTGTATATCTTGTCACTGTATCACACAGACCAGGGGGGGGGGGTGTATATCTTGTCACTGTATCACACAGACCAGGGGGGGGGGGGGGGGGGTATATCTTGTCACTGTATCACACAGACCAGGGGGGGGGGGGGGGGTATATCTTGTCACTGTATCACACAGACCAGGGGGGGGGGGGTGTATATCTTGTCACTGTATCACACAGACCTATCTATATGTTTGTTGGTTACTTAAATTATATTATTAAATATAAAATATATTTATCAATATGACACCTTTTACTTTAAATTGGGTAATATCCCAGCAACAATAATATGAACTATAGTATACTTAAAATCTTTACAAAATCGCATCTCTCTAATATTAACATTAATTCTATTCAAAACAATTCCTTATGAAGTAACTTATACCTCACGCTTCACAATGATTTGTGTAACTAGTAATATATAAGTTATGGATAGTGATTTACAGCATTAAAGTAACCTAACTAGCAGGATATTGATAAAGGAGCCACTTATCTTATGTCCTTCCTCTGAGGAGATCCAATCTCAGGATACAACAGAGGCAGCTGGTTCCCCGCCCAGACAGAAGATGGCTGCTGTCCTGTGTGACACAGGCTGTATGTACCTCTGTCACTGCCCTCACCTGCTGTTACCATGACAACTCCCTCCAAATCACTGCTTCAAACTAAACACAACTTTATCAAACAGTAAGTCCGTGCTCCCTAGCAGCAGTAATGTCTCATAAGCTGATCACATTACTAAATATTTCTTTCTCCTATTTGCTGGTGCATTTTACTGCATACTCCCTCCTATAATATATACACTATATTGTCATATTTCATGCATCGTTTTGTCAAATTGAAGTGATATCTGAAGAGAGTGGTGCACGGCTATAATAATATATATAGATAGATATGGAAACAATAGAAGAAACGGTTTGTGTAACAATTGACACATGAGGTACATATTTATATGATAAATTTCCTACTGGACATTTTCAGATAACCCTTTGTGTCATACATAGTATTTGTGTATTCCTTGTTGGACTCCGGCTGTAATGTAATATGGGACCTGCTGGTTATAGGAGACCGTTGAACGATTCTCTCTTGTACATGTGATAATGGGAATTATTAAGGTTTCCGGCTGAACCCCCGTGGTCAAAGCCTAGAATGAATTTTAGGGTGACTGTGACACACAATAAACTCCACAGTTTACTAATTCCTTGTCTTTTACATTATAATTAACGTCATAATTGCTTATGTACAGACTTGGCATAATAAATCGGGGTCATGCTTTTAAAAAAAAATACACCCATGTTTAATGAATGAGACTCTGTAACAGGCCTTGGTAAGAGTATAAAGCAGTGTTCGGATTACCGTTTGGTTCATCCATCGCCCATGTGACTTACCTCACTGGGACGTCCTGTGGCAGGTAACGGGTTAATGTTATAAACTATTATACATTGATATTAAGGAACTGCACGGCCTACTACATTTAATGTAATTATGATCCCAGGTGTGGGGTAAATGGGACAGTAGTCTGCCATGGATTGGTGTGAGAATGTGGGAAGACACAAATGGTTGATGACACAATATTAGGATGTTTCCAGCACATCCATTTGTGACATCAGTGTTTCCTCTTTATTCCAGCTTTATAAAGAGAGGAATCGTGTCTGTGGGGGACGGAGGTTATTCACCAAAGTCTCAAATTCCATCAGGGATACAGTAAATCCAGAAGATTCCCCTATCTAGGTCTATGAGGGGAGTCACACTGATTATATGTGTGCCCATGTCCGATGACTTATTCCCTTAGCTGAATGGTTCTGTTCCGGATGGAGCGGACACTGTGGCCTGGTCATTAAGCAAAAAATAGGAGTAACTTTGCTCCTTGGCAAATCCATGTTCCATTGGAGGGGTGTTAAATTTAAATGTGGGGACAAATTTATACTTGGGGTAGGACATGTCCTAGATCAGCTTTAAATGTCAGTGTAAAAATAAAACTATCAAATATTTGTGTGCTACAACCAGCCAGTATTTATCTTGTACAGAATAATAAACTAATTTGCACCCCTTGAATTCTAACATGGTTGTTCCAGGAGAAAATTTGCTCCTTTTTTTTTGCCTTGTTCTCCTTAATGAATCAGACTCTTTATCTTTTGCAGTTTGATAGAAAAGTCAGGTGTAACCTCATGTATATCAGGCATGTTTTATGGTTTGCAGTATTTTGGGGAACACAAAGGGATGCAATATAAGCACAGAGGGCTCTGGAAGGTGGGGAAGAAAGAAGTTAGTTAATAAAGTCAAGATTTAGAAATTGCCGGTGAGAGGGTTAGAAGAAAGTAGGGGAGGAAGTAAGAAGTGGGGGACTGAAGCTGTTGTGATGAGGACTGAGTATATAACTGGTCTGTAGATAGTTCTAGGTAGAACTAGAGGGGAGAGGATTAGTAGTGGAGGGGAGATAGAGATTTGGGGGAGCATTAGAAGAGATGGGGTGGGATGAAAGAATTGACAGATGTTTGTGAGAGGGAAGGGTCGAACACTAGAAGTTAGGGGGTTGGGGAGAAAGAATTGAGGGGTGTATGTGAGAGGGAGGGGTGAACATTACAAGTTAGGGGGCTGGGGTGAGAGAATTGAGGGGTGTTTGTGAGAGGGAAGGGTGAACATTACAAGTTAGGGGGCTGGGGTGAGAGAATTGAGGGGTGTTTGTGAGAGGGAGGGGTGAACATTACAAGTTAGGGGGCTGGGGTGAGAGAATTGAGGGGTGTTTGTGAGAGGGAGGGGTGAACATTACAAGTTAGGGGGTTGGGGTGAGAGAATTGAGGGGTGTTTGTGAGAGGGAGGGGTGAACATTACAAGTTAGGGGGCTGGGGTGAGAGAATTGAGGGGTGTTTGTGAGAGGGAGGGGTGAACATTACAAGTTAGGGGGCTGGGGTGAGAGAATTGAGGGGTGTTTGTGAGAGGGAGGGGTGAACATTACAAGTTAGGGGGTGGGGTGAGAGAATTGAGGGGTGTTTGTGAGAGGGAGGGGTGAACATTACAAGTTAGGGGGCTGGGGTGAGAGAATTGAGGGGTGTATGTGAGAGGGAGGGGTGACCATTACAAGTTAGGGGGCTGGGGTGAGAGAATTGAGGGGTGTATGTGAGAGGGAGGGGTGAACATTAGAAGTTAGGGGGTGGGGTGAGAGAATTGAGGGGTGTTTGTGAGAGGGAGGGGTGAACATTACAAGTTAGGGGGCTGGGGTGAGAGAATTGAGGGGTGTTTGTGAGAGGGAGGGGTGAACATTACAAGTTAGGGGGCTGGGGTGAGAGAATTAAGGGGTGTTTGTGAGAGGGAGGGGTGAACATTACAAGTTAGGGGGCTGGGGTGAGAGAATTGAGGGGTGTATGTGAGAGGGAGGGGTGACCATTACAAGTTAGGGGCTGGGGTGAGAGAATTGAGGGGTGTATGTGAGAGGGAGGGGTGAACATTACAAGTTAGGGGGTTGGGGAGATATAATTGAAGGGTGTATGTGAGAGGGAGGGGTGACCATTACAAGTTAGGGGGCTGGGGTGAGAGAATTGAGGGGTATTTGTGAGAGGGAAGGGTGAACATTACAAGTTAGGGGCTGGGGTGAGAGAATTGAGGGGTGTATGTGAGAGGGAGGGGTGAACATTACAAGTTAGGGGGCTGGGGTGAGAGAATTGAGGGGTGTTTGTGAGAGGGAGGGGTGAACATTACAAGTTAGGGGGGTGGGGTGAGAGAATTGAGGGGTGTTTGTGAGAGGGAAGGGTGAACATTACAAGTTAGGGGGGGTGGGGTGAGAGAATTGAGGGGTGTTTGTGAGAGGGAGGGGTGAACATTACAAGTTAGGGGGGTGGGGTGAGAGAATTGAGGGGTGTTTGTGAGAGGGAGGGGTGAACATTAGAAGTTAGGGGGTGAGGTGAGAGAATTGAGGGGTGTTTGTGAGAGGGAGGGGTGAACATTACAAGTTAGGGGGCTGGGGTGAGAGAATTGAGGGGTGTATGTGAGAGGGAGGGTGAACATTACAAGTTAGGGGGCTGGGGAGAGAATTGAGGGGTGTTTGTGAGAGGGAGGGTGAACATTACAAGTTAGGGGGGTGGGGTGAGAGAATTGAGGGGTGTTTGTGAGAGGGAGGGGTGAACATTACAAGTTAGGGGGCTGGGGTGAGAGAATTGAGGGGTGTTGTGAGAGGGAGGGGTGAACATTACAAGTTAGGGGCTGGGGTGAGAGAATTGAGGGGTGTTTGTGAGAGGGAGGGGTGAACATTACAAGTTAGGGGGGTGGGGTGAGAGAATTGAGGGGTGTTTGTGAGAGGGAGGGGTGAACATTACAAGTTAGGGGGTGGGGTGAGAGAATTGAGGGGTGTTTGTGAGAGGGAGGGGTGAACATTACAAGTTAGGGGGCTGGGGTGAGAGAATTAAGGGGTGTTTGTGAGAGGGAGGGGTGAACATTACAAGTTAGGGGGTGGGGTGAGAGAATTGAGGGGTGTATGTGAGAGGGAGGGGTGACCATTACAAGTTAGGGGGCTGGGGTGAGAGAATTGAGGGGTATTTGTGAGAGGGAGGGGTGAACATTACAAGTTAGGGGGCTGGGGTGAGAGAATTGAGGGGTGTATGTGAGAGGGAGGGGTGACATTACAAGTTAGGGGGCTGGGGTGAGAGAATTGAGGGGTGTTTGTGAGAGGGAGGGGTGAACATTACAAGTTAGGGGGTTGGGGAGATATAATTGAGGGGTGTATGTGAGAGGGAGGGGTGACCATTACAAGTTAGGGGGCTGGGGTGAGAGAATTGAGGGGTATTTGTGAGAGGGAAGGGTGAACATTACAAGTTAGGGGGCTGGGGTGAGAGAATTGAGGGGTGTATGTGAGAGGGAGGGGTGAACATTACAAGTTAGGGGGCTGGGGTGAGAGAATTGAGGGGTGTTTGTGAGAGGGAGGGTGAACATTACAAGTTAGGGGGCTGGGGTGAGAGAATTGAGGGGTGTTTGTGAAAGGGAGGGGTGAACATTACAAGTTAGGGGGTGGGGTGAGAGAATTGAGGGGTGTTTGTGAGAGGGAGGGGTGAACATTACAAGTTAGGGGGTGGGTGAGAGAATTGAGGGGTGTTTGTGAGAGGGAAGGGTGAACATTACAAGTTAGGGGGCTGGGGTGAGAGAATTGAGGGGTGTATGTGAGAGGGAGGGGTGAACATTAGAAGTTAGGGGGTGAGGTGAGAGAATTGAGGGGTGTTTGTGAGAGGGAGGGGTGAACATTACAAGTTAGGGGGTGGGGTGAGAGAATTGAGGGGTGTTTGTGAGAGGGAAGGGTGAACATTACAAGTTAGGGGGCTGGGGTGAGAGAATTGAGGGGTGTATGTGAGAGGGAGGGGTGAACATTACAAGTTAGGGGGCTGGGGTGAGAGAATTGAGGGGTGTTTGTGAGAGGGAGGGGTGAACATTACAAGTTAGGGGGTTGGGGTGAGAGAATTGAGGGGTGTTTGTGAGAGGGAGGGGTGAACATTACAAGTTAGGGGGCTGGGGTGAGAGAATTGAGGGGTGTTTGTGAGAGGGAGGGGTGAACATTACAAGTTAGGGGGCTGGGTTGAGAGAATTGAGGGGTGTTTGTGAGAGGGAGGGGTGAACATTACAAGTTAGGGGGGTGGGGTGAGAGAATTGAGGGGTGTTTGTGAGAGGGAAGGGTGAACATTACAAGTTAGGGGGCTGGGTTGAGAGAATTGAGGGGTGTTTGTGAGAGGGAAGGGTGAACATTAGAAGTTAGGGTGGTGGGGTGAGAGAATTGAGGGGTGTTTGTGAGAGGGAGGGGTGAACATTACAAGTTAGGGGGCTGGGGTGAGAGAATTGAGGGGTGTTTGTGAGAGGGAGGGGTGAACATTACAAGTTAGGGGGGTGGGGTGAGAGAATTGAGGGGTGTATGTGAGAGGGAGGGGTGAACATTACAAGTTAGGGGGGTGAGAGAATTGAGGGGTGTTTGTGAGAGGGAGGGGTGAACATTACAAGTTAGGGGGGTGGGGTGAGAGAATTGAGGGGTGTTTATGAGAGGGAGGGGTGAACATTAGAAGTTAGGGGGTGAGGTGAGAGAATTGAAGGGTGTTTATGAGAGGGAGGGGTGAACATTACAAGTTAGGGGGCTGGGGTGAGAGAATTGAGGGGTGTTTGTGAGAGGGAGGGGTGAACATTACAAGTTAGGGGGTTGGGGAGAAAGAATTGAGGGGTGTTTATGAGAGGGAGGGGTGAACATTAGAAGTTAGGGGGCTGGGGTGAGAGAATTTAGGAGTGTTTATGAGAGAGGTGTGAGCACTAGAATTATGAGGATATAGAATTTGAAGTTTAGAAAAGAGAATCTGGGAGAGTATAAAAGAAAGATAAGGAGGGACAGTAATAGGATTTGGATGAGAGAGTTTAGGATAGTTCCTTTTTCCTCCGTTTAAGGATCAGACTCTGAGCTGACAGTGCTCTTCTCATACATATGTCCTGTATCTCATACAAGTATATAGCAACCCATCAATCCACTCCTTTCATATAACTTGGGAGCGGCTGACCTGTGACCTTTCCAATGCTTAGCACTAGATATAACAGAACCTCTATTGTGTCAAAAACTGGGAGCGGATTGACCTCACCCAGGAAGTCCGTGTCTCGGAATGTAACCCTTTACATGCTGTATGTAACATTAGGTCTATGGGCTACAGCCAGTGTACAGTATCAGCTTCCCCTTGCTGGGAATCATCCATCTATCCGTATTCTTTTTATCTGTGTCCCCCTCCATTCACCCTAGCGCCACCTGGAGTAAATACGCGGCCATTACACAAGTATCATGATGACCTTCCTATCATACCAGGGTTTAAAGCTTGGTACACACTACAGGTTTTTCAACCAACTATCAGGCCAATCACACGATAAATGACTGTTAGATTCGATATTGCATTAGCATATTCGCTCCCACGATCATCTTTTATTGTACCAAAGCACATCGTATCGTTACATTTGGTTTTATAAACTGTCTAAAAATCTCTATCAATGATGGAACGATGTGGGAGAAATGTGGCAGTGTGTGTGCACTCACGACTAGCAGCGTAGGCAGATATCTGTACAGTGTACAGAGTCACCATCTTGTCAGCAGATGGTTATGAGATAAAGAGCACAGATCTGACAGTAAATCGTGTAGATGTGTACAGGTGAATCTGATGCTCATCGGACTTTCAGTCATTGGTAAAATTGTTAGAGAAATTGCATCTGCAGTAATTTTCTGTAGTGTGTACCCAGCTTAAAGGTATGAAGCGGGGCAGACAGATGGCTGTGCAGTGTGCACTGAGTATATAGGAGGCCTAGTTGCTGTACTCTGCTCTCATCTCACTACAGCTGGGGACAGGGGCGGACATAGACTTTATTTTTTACGGGAGTCGATGAAGCATAGACATGTCCCCTCCATTCCGATTGGCTGGCTCTGTTTAGCCCTGCCCCTTGTGCACAATTGGCCACACCCCCTCCTTGTTTTGATCAGTGTCTGGATCACAATTTAAAGGTAGGCTTGTGCTGCTAGGGGGGACGATTCACAGGATCCATCCACCACTGGCTGGGGGTACATGTCTGAGGCTGCGGTTGTCTAATATATATTTACTTACTGGGCCTCCATTATGAGCACACTTAGAACACACTGCAGAACCTCCTGTCTGCCCAACCTACTCTCCGCTCACAGCAGAGTGCGCCTAGGTGTGTAGAGAGATACGTCCAGGACGCACTGTGCAAAAGTGTAAACATCACATGGAACTCCACCCTCCAACCACCTTATAGCCACCTCTTTCATTACATTTTACATTTTTCTCCAAAAATGCTGCTCAGTTTTCCCTCATTAATGGCTTAAATTAAATATAAGAGTGAGAGAAATCGGGACTGTCTGTATTACATGCGTCCTGAGAGTGAGGGGACACTGGGACTGTCTATATTACATGTGTCCTGAGAGTGAGGGGACACTGGGACTGTCTGTATTACATGTGTCCTGAGAGTGAGGGACACCGGGACTGTCTGTATTACATGTGTCCTGAGAGTGAGGGGACACCGGGACTGTCTGTATTACATGTGTCCTGAGAGTGAGGGGACACCGGGACTGTCTGTATTACATGTGTCCTGAGAGTGAGGGGACACCAGGACTGTCTGTATTACGTGTGTCCTGAGAGTGAGGTGACACCGGGACTGTCTGTATTACATGTGTCCTGAGAGTGAGGTGACACCGGGACTGTCTGTATTACATGTGTCCTGAGAGTGAGGGGACACCGGGACTGTCTGTATTACATGTGTCCTGAGAGTGAGGGGACACCGTGACTGTCTGTATTACATGTGTCCTGAGAGTGAGAGGACACCGGGACTGTCTGTATTACATGTGTCCTGAGAGTGAGAGGACACAGGGACTGTCTGTATTACATGTGTCCTGAGAGTGAGGGGACACGGGACTGTCTGTATTACATGTGTCCTGAGAGTGAGGGGACACCGGGACTGTCTGTATTACATGTGTCCTGAGAGTGAGGGGACACCAGGACTGTCTGTATTATATGTGTACTGAGAGTGAGGAGACACCGGGACTGTCTGTATTACATGTGTCCTGAGAGTGAGGAGACACTGGGACTGTCTGTATTACATGTGTCCTGAGAGTGAGGGGACACCAGGACTGTCTGTATTACATGTGTCCTGAGAGTGAGGGGACACCGGGACTGTCTGTATTACATGTGTCCTGAGAGTGAGGGGACACCGGGACTGTCTGTATTACATGTGTCCTGAGAGTGAGGGGACATCGGGACTGTCTGTATTACATGTGTCCTGAGAGTGAGAGGACACCGGGACTGTCTGTATTACATGTGTCCTGAGAGTGAGAGGACACTGGGACTGTCTGTATTACATGTGTCCTGAGAGTGAGGAGACACTGGGACTGTCTGTATTACATGTGTCCTGAGAGTGAGGGGACACCAGGACTGTCTGTATTACATGTGTCCTGAGAGTGAGGGGACACCGGGACTGTCTGTATTACATGTGTCCTGAGAGTGAGGGGACACCGGGACTGTCTGTATTACATGTGTCCTGAGAGTGAGGGGACATCGGGACTGTCTGTATTACATGTGTCCTGAGAGTGAGAGGACACCGGGACTGTCTGTATTACATGTGTCCTGAGAGTGAGAGGACACTGGGACTGTCTGTATTACATGTGTCCTGAGAGTGAGGGGACACCAGGACTGTCTGTATTACATGTGTCCTGAGAGTGAGGGGACACCGGGACTGTCTGTATTACATGTGTCCTGAGAGTGAGGGGACACCGGGACTGTCTGTGTGGAGATGTGGTTCTGGATATGTGATGTCTGGAGATGGGGTTCTGGGGATAGGGTGTCTTGGGATAGTTTAGGGTGGAGCATCTGGAGATTCGGTTTCTGTTAGTTTGGGGATATTAATCATGCTGACATTTCTTATTGCAGTATGCAAGAGCTCCTTGTGATTCCACCCAAAGTAGCAGTGTGAAGACAGCTCCCTCTAGTGGAAGGGCTCTGATCAGGGGCAAAGACCCTCTCTGGAGAATGACTCTCTAATTGCTCAGCTCAACCTGGATATAAAACAGGTATATTATGTATGGTAATATATGTTTGTCTTTTATCACATTATTTAATAATCCTTATAGCTGATTATTTAGATTGTAAGCTCTTGAGTACAGCTCTGTACAGCGCTGCTAAAGATATTTGTACTTTAATAACAACAATAATTCTTATTTTACAAATAGTAAATTTTTAATGCGAAATTGACAACTTTTAATCAATGTAATAAATGAAATATTTTTTGTAATAAAGGATCTGTATAGCTCTGTCCGTATGATAACTATTTGTCTTGTGACAATAGCAGTGCCCCCTATCTGCTGGGAGCAGGGTGGATGGTTACTCAGAGGGCAGGGAGTACCCTGCGGAGAGTCTGGTAAGGTGCAGGGGCTGTATTTTATCATTAAGCTGGTTGACGTGCTGCCCTAGTAGGATGAATATGGAGGATGATGGTATACTTCTATATATTATCATTTACTTCTATATCTCCAGCTTACTCCGCCATTTAGACTCTCTGCCTCGTCTGGTTGTGAATGGTCCCAATTGTA
>NW_027448573.1:0-30273 GCF_038048845.1 Mixophyes fleayi
TACATTTCTAACATTGCCCACAATTATCAACTTTCTAAGTCTTTCTGAGCAGGAGAAATCGCAAAACATAGTCATTTCTTCATTGCCGTCCAAAAACAACGCTTTTTTACACTCCGGTCTCCCTTTCTCTTGGAAACAATGACTTACATCAATTCTTTTACATAATTCTTGTTTCTCATGACATTTCTAACATTGCCCACAATTATCAACTTTCTAAGTCTTTCTGAGCAAGAGAAATCGCAAAACAGTCATTTCTTCATTGCCGTCCAAAAACAACGCTTTTTTACACTCCGGTCTCCCTTTCTCTTGGAAACAATGACTTACATCAATTCTTTTACATAATTCTTGTTTCTCATGACATTTCTAACATTGCCCACAATTATCAACTTTCTAAGTCTTTCTGAGCAGGAGAAATCGCAAAACATAGTCATTTCTTCATTGCCGTCCAAAAACAACGCTTTTTTACACTCCGGTCTCCCTTTCTCTTGGAAACAATGACTTACATCAATTATTTTACATAATTCTTGTTTCTCATGACATTTCTAACATTGCCCACAATTATCAACTTTCTAAGTCTTTCTGAGCAAGAGAAATCGCAAAACAGTCATTTCTTCATTGCCGTCCAAAAACAACGCTTTTTTACACTCCGGTCTCCCTTTCTCTTGGAAACAATAACTTACATCAATTCTTTTACATAATTCTTGTTTCTCATGACATTTCTAACATTTCCCACAATTATCAACTTTCTAAGTCTTTCTGAGCAGGAGAAATCGCAAAACATAGTCATTTCTTCATTGCCGTCCAAAACAACGCTTTTTTACACTCCTGTCTCCCTTTCTCTTGGAAACAATGACTTACATCAATTCTTTTACATAATTCTTGTTTCTCATGACATTTCTAACATTGCCCACAATTATCAACTTTCTAAGTCTTTCTGAGCAGGAGAAATCGCAAAACATAGTCATTTCTTCATTGCCGTCCAAAAACAACGCTTTTTTACACTCCGGTCTCCCTTTCTCTTGGAAACAATGACTTACATCAATTCTTTTACATAATTCTTGTTTCTCATGACATTTTCTAACATTGCCCACAATTATCAACTTTCTAAGTCTTTCTGAGCAAGAGAAATCGCAAAACAGTCATTTTTTCATTGCCGTCCAAAAACAACGCTTTTTTACACTCCGGTCTCCCTTTCTCTTGGAAGCAATGACTTACATCAATTCTTTTACATAATTCTTGTTTCTCATGACATTTCTAACATTTCCCACAATTATCAACTTTCTAAGTCTTTCTGAGCAGGAGAAATCGCAAAACATAGTCATTTCTTCATTGCCGTCCAAAAACAACGCTTTTTTACACTCCTGTCTCCCTTTCTCTTGGAAACAATGACTTACATCAATTCTTTTACATAATTCTTGTTTCTCATGACATTTCTAACATTGCCCACAATTATCAACTTTCTAAGTCTTTCTGAGCAGGAGAAATCGCAAAACATAGTCATTTCTTCATTGCCGTCCAAAAACAACGCTTTTTTACACTCCGGTCTCCCTTTCTCTTGGAAACAATGACTTACATCAATTCTTTTACATAATTCTTGTTTCTCATGACATTTCTAACATTGCCCACAATTATCAACTTTCTAAGTCTTTCTGAGCAAGAGAAATCGCAAAACAGTCATTTCTTCATTGCCGTCCAAAAACAACGCTTTTTTACACTCCTGTCTCCCTTTCTCTTGGAAACAATGACTTACATCAATTCTTTTACATAATTCTTGTTTCTCATGACATTTCTAACATTGCCCACAATTATCAACTTTCTAAGTCTTTCTGAGCAGGAGAAATCGCAAAACATAGTCATTTCTTCATTGCCGTCCAAAAACAACGCTTTTTTACACTCCTGTCTCCCTTTCTCTTGGAAACAATGACTTACATCAATTCTTTTACATAATTCTTGTTTCTCATGACATTTCTAACATTGCCCACAATTATCAACTTTCTAAGTCTTTCTGAGCAGGAGAAATCGCAAAACATAGTCATTTCTTCATTGCCGTCCAAAAACAACGCTTTTTTACACTCCTGTCTCCCTTTCTCTTGGAAACAATGACTTACATCAATTCTTTTACATAATTCTTGTTTCTCATGACATTTCTAACATTGCCCACAATTATCAACTTTCTAAGTCTTTCTGAGCAGGAGAAATCGCAAAACATAGTCATTTCTTCATTGCCGTCCAAAAACAACGCTTTTTTACACTCCTGTCTCCCTTTCTCTTGGAAACAATGACTTACATCAATTCTTTTACATAATTCTTGTTTCTCATGACATTTCTAACATTGCCCACAATTATCAACTTTCTAAGTCTTTCTGAGCAGGAGAAATCGCAAAACATAGTCATTTCTTCATTGCCGTCCAAAAACAACGCTTTTTTACACTCCGGTCTCCCTTTCTCTTGGAAACAATGACTTACATCAATTCTTTTACATAATTCTTGTTTCTCATGACATTTCTAACATTGCCCACAATTATCAACTTTCTAAGTCTTTCTGAGCAAGAGAAATCGCAAAACAGTCATTTCTTCATTGCCGTCCAAAAACAACGCTTTTTTACACTCCGGTCTCCCTTTCTCTTGGAAACAATGACTTACATCAATTCTTTTACATAATTCTTGTTTCTCATGACATTTCTAACATTGCCCACAATTATCAACTTTCTAAGTCTTTCTGAGCAGGAGAAATCGCAAAACATAGTCATTTCTTCATTGCCGTCCAAAAACAACGCTTTTTTACACTCCGGTCTCCCTTTCTCTTGGAAACAATAACTTACATCAATTCTTTTACATAATTCTTGTTTCTCATGACATTTCTAACATTTCCCACAATTATCAACTTTCTAAGTCTTTCTGAGCAAGAGAAATCGCAAAACAGTCATTTCTTCATTGCCGTCCAAAAACAACGCTTTTTTACACTCCGGTCTCCCTTTCTCTTGGAAACAATGACTTACATCAATTCTTTTACATAATTCTTGTTTCTCATGACATTTCTAACATTGCCCACAATTATCAACTTTCTAAGTCTTTCTGAGCAAGAGAAATCGCAAAACAGTCATTTCTTCATTGCCGTCCAAAAACAACGCTTTTTTACACTCCGGTCTCCCTTTCTCTTGGAAACAATAACTTACATCAATTCTTTTACATAATTCTTGTTTCTCATGACATTTCTAACATTTCCCACAATTATCAACTTTCTAAGTCTTTCTGAGCAGGAGAAATCGCAAAACATAGTCATTTCTTCATTGCCGTCCAAAAACAACGCTTTTTTACACTCCTGTCTCCCTTTCTCTTGGAAACAATGACTTACATCAATTCTTTTACATAATTCTTGTTTCTCATGACATTTCTAACATTGCCCACAATTATCAACTTTCTAAGTCTTTCTGAGCAGGAGAAATCGCAAAACATAGTCATTTCTTCATTGCCATCCAAAAACAACGCTTTTTTACACTCCGGTCTCCCTTTCTCTTGGAAACAATGACTTACATCAATTCTTTTACATAATTCTTGTTTCTCATGACATTTTCTAACATTGCCCACAATTATCAACTTTCTAAGTCTTTCTGAGCAAGAGAAATCGCAAAACAGTCATTTCTTCATTGCCGTCCAAAAACAACGCTTTTTTACACTCCGGTCTCCCTTTCTCTTGGAAACAATGACTTACATCAATTCTTTTACATAATTCTTGTTTCTCATGACATTTCTAACATTTCCCACAATTATCAACTTTCTAAGTCTTTCTGAGTAGGAGAAATCGCAAAACATAGTCATTTCTTCATTGCCGTCCAAAAACAACGCTTTTTTACACTCCTGTCTCCCTTTCTCTTGGAAACAATGACTTACATCAATTCTTTTACATAATTCTTGTTTCTCATGACATTTCTAACATTGCCCACAATTATCAACTTTCTAAGTCTTTCTGAGCAGGAGAAATCGCAAAACATAGTCATTTCTTCATTGCCGTCCAAAAACAACGCTTTTTTACACTCCGGTCTCCCTTTCTCTTGGAAACAATGACTTACATCAATTCTTTTACATAATTCTTGTTTCTCATGACATTTCTAACATTGCCCACAATTATCAACTTTCTAAGTCTTTCTGAGCAAGAGAAATCGCAAAACAGTCATTTCTTCATTGCCGTCCAAAAACAACGCTTTTTTACACTCCGGTCTCCCTTTCTCTTGAAAACAATGACTTACATCAATTCTTTTACATAATGCTTGTTTCTCATGACATTTCTAACATTGCCCACAATTATCAACTTTCTAAGTCTTTCTGAGCAGGAGAAATCGCAAAACATAGTCATTTCTTCATTGCCGTCCAAAAACAACGCTTTTTTACACTCCGGTCTCCCTTTCTCTTGGAAACAATGACTTACATCAATTCTTTTACATAATTCTTGTTTCTCATGACATTTCTAACATTGCCCACAATTATCAACTTTCTAAGTCTTTCTGAGCAAGAGAAATCGCAAAACAGTCATTTCTTCATTGCCGTCCAAAAACAACGCTTTTTTACACTCCGGTCTCCCTTTCTCTTGGAAACAATAACTTACATCAATTCTTTTACATAATTCTTGTTTCTCATGACATTTCTAACATTTCCCACAATTATCAACTTTCTAAGTCTTTCTGAGCAGGAGAAATCGCAAAACATAGTCATTTCTTTATTGCCGTCCAAAAACAACGCTTTTTTACACTCCTGTCTCCCTTTCTCTTGGAAACAATGACTTACATCAATTCTTTTACATAATTCTTGTTTCTCATGACATTTCTAACATTGCCCACAATTATCAACTTTCTAAGTCTTTCTGAGCAGGAGAAATCGCAAAACATAGTCATTTCTTCATTGCCGTCCAAAAACAACGCTTTTTTACACTCCGGTCTCCCTTTCTCTTGGAAACAATGACTTACATCAATTCTTTTACATAATTCTTGTTTCTCATGACATTTTCTAACATTGCCCACAATTATCAACTTTCTAAGTCTTTCTGAGCAAGAGAAATCGCAAAACAGTCATTTTTTCATTGCCGTCCAAAAACAACGCTTTTTTACACTCCGGTCTCCCTTTCTCTTGGAAGCAATGACTTACATCAATTCTTTTACATAATTCTTGTTTCTCATGACATTTCTAACATTTCCCACAATTATCAACTTTCTAAGTCTTTCTGAGCAGGAGAAATCGCAAAACATAGTCATTTCTTCATTGCCGTCCAAAAACAACGCTTTTTTACACTCCTGTCTCCCTTTCTCTTGGAAACAATGACTTACATCAATTCTTTTACATAATTCTTGTTTCTCATGACATTTCTAACATTGCCCACAATTATCAACTTTCTAAGTCTTTCTGAGCAAGAGAAATTGCAAAACAGTCATTTCTTCATTGCCGTCCAAAAACAACGCTTTTTTACACTCCGGTCTCCCTTTCTCTTGGAAACAATGACTTACATCAATTCTTTTACATAATTCTTGTTTCTCATGACATTTCTAACATTGCCCACAATTATCAACTTTCTAAGTCTTTCTGAGCAGGAGAAATCGCAAAACAGTCATTTCTTCATTGCCGTCCAAAAACAACGCTTTTTTACACTCCGGTCTCCCTTTCTCTTGGAAACAATGACTTACATCAATTCTTTTACATAATTCTTGTTTCTCATGACATTTCTAACATTGCCCACAATTATCAACTTTCTAAGTCTTTCTGAGCAGGAGAAATCGCAAAACATAGTCATTTCTTCATTGCCGTCCAAAAACAACGCTTTTTTACACTCCTGTCTCCCTTTCTCTTGGAAACAATGACTTACATCAATTCTTTTACATAATTCTTGTTTCTCATGACATTTCTAACATTGCCCACAATTATCAACTTTCTAAGTCTTTCTGAGCAGGAGAAATCGCAAAACATAGTCATTTCTTCATTGCCGTCCAAAAACAACGCTTTTTTACACTCCGGTCTCCCTTTCTCTTGGAAACAATGACTTACATCAATTCTTTTACATAATTCTTGTTTCTCATGACATTTCTAACATTGCCCACAATTATCAACTTTCTAAGTCTTTCTGAGCAAGAGAAATCGCAAAACAGTCATTTCTTCATTGCCGTCCAAAAACAACGCTTTTTTACACTCCGGTCTCCCTTTCTCTTGGAAACAATAACTTACATCAATTCTTTTACATAATTCTTGTTTCTCATGACATTTCTAACATTTCCCACAATTATCAACTTTCTAAGTCTTTCTGAGCAGGAGAAATCGCAAAACATAGTCATTTCTTCATTGCCGTCCAAAAACAACGCTTTTTTACACTCCTGTCTCCCTTTCTCTTGGAAACAATGACTTACATCAATTCTTTTACATAATTCTTGTTTCTCATGACATTTCTAACATTGCCCACAATTATCAACTTTCTAAGTCTTTCTGAGCAGGAGAAATCGCAAAACATAGTCATTTCTTCATTGCCGTCCAAAAACAACGCTTTTTTACACTCCGGTCTCCCTTTCTCTTGGAAACAATGACTTACATCAATTCTTTTACATAATTCTTGTTTCTCATGACATTTTCTAACATTGCCCACAATTATCAACTTTCTAAGTCTTTCTGAGCAAGAGAAATCGCAAAACAGTCATTTCTTCATTGCCGTCCAAAAACAACGCTTTTTTACACTCCGGTCTCCCTTTCTCTTGGAAACAATGACTTACATCAATTCTTTTACATAATTCTTGTTTCTCATGACATTTCTAACATTTCACACAATTATCAACTTTCTAAGTCTTTCTGAGCAGGAGAAATCGCAAAACATAGTCATTTCTTCATTGCCGTCCAAAAACAACGCTTTTTTACACTCCTGTCTCCCTTTCTCTTGGAAACAATGACTTACATCAATTCTTTTACATAATTCTTGTTTCTCATGACATTTCTAACATTGCCCACAATTATCAACTTTCTAAGTCTTTCTGAGCAGGAGAAATCGCAAAACATAGTCATTTCTTCATTGCCGTCCAAAAACAACGCTTTTTTACACTCCGGTCTCCCTTTCTCTTGGAAACAATGACTTACATCAATTCTTTTACATAATTCTTGTTTCTCATGACATTTCTAACATTGCCCACAATTATCAACTTTCTAAGTCTTTCTGAGCAAGAGAAATCGCAAAACAGTCATTTCTTCATTGCCGTCCAAAAACAACGCTTTTTTACACTCCGGTCTCCCTTTCTCTTGGAAACAATGACTTACATCAATTCTTTTACATAATTCTTGTTTCTCATGACATTTCTAACATTGCCCACAATTATCAACTTTCTAAGTCTTTCTGAGCAGGAGAAATCGCAAAACATAGTCATTTCTTCATTGCCGTCCAAAAACAACGCTTTTTTACACTCCGGTCTCCCTTTCTCTTGGAAACAATGACTTACATCAATTATTTTACATAATTCTTGTTTCTCATGACATTTCTAACATTGCCCACAATTATCAACTTTCTAAGTCTTTCTGAGCAAGAGAAATCGCAAAACAGTCATTTCTTCATTGCCGTCCAAAAACAACGCTTTTTTACACTCCGGTCTCCCTTTCTCTTGGAAACAATAACTTACATCAATTCTTTTACATAATTCTTGTTTCTCATGACATTTCTAACATTTCCCACAATTATCAACTTTCTAAGTCTTTCTGAGCAGGAGAAATCGCAAAACATAGTCATTTCTTCATTGCCGTCCAAAAACAACGCTTTTTTACACTCCGGTCTCCCTTTCTCTTGGAAACAATGACTTACATCAATTCTTTTACATAATTCTTGTTTCTCATGACATTTCTAACATTGCCCACAATTATCAACTTTCTAAGTCTTTCTGAGCAAGAGAAATCGCAAAACAGTTATTTCTTCATTGCCGTCCAAAAACAACGCTTTTTTACACTCCGGTCTCCCTTTCTCTTGGAAACAATGACTTACATCAATTCTTTTACATAATTCTTGTTTCTCATGACATTTCTAACATTGCCCACAATTATCAACTTTCTAAGTCTTTCTGAGCAGGAGAAATCGCAAAACATAGTCATTTCTTCATTGCCGTCCAAAAACAACGCTTTTTTACACTCCGGTCTCCCTTTCTCTTGGAAACAATGACTTACATCAATTCTTTTACATAATTCTTGTTTCTCATGACATTTCTAACATTGCCCACAATTATCAACTTTCTAAGTCTTTCTGAGCAAGAGAAATCGCAAAACAGTCATTTCTTCATTGCCGTCCAAAAACAACGCTTTTTTACACTCCGGTCTCCCTTTCTCTTGGAAACAATAACTTACATCAATTCTTTTACATAATTCTTGTTTCTCATGACATTTCTAACATTTCCCACAATTATCAACTTTCTAAGTCTTTCTGAGCAGGAGAAATCGCAAAACATAGTCATTTCTTCATTGCCGTCCAAAAACAACGCTTTTTTACACTCCTGTCTCCCTTTCTCTTGGAAACAATGACTTACATCAATTCTTTTACATAATTCTTGTTTCTCATGACATTTCTAACATTGCCCACAATTATCAACTTTCTAAGTCTTTCTGAGCAGGAGAAATCGCAAAACATAGTCATTTCTTCATTGCCGTCCAAAAACAACGCTTTTTTACACTCCGGTCTCCCTTTCTCTTGGAAACAATGACTTACATCAATTCTTTTACATAATTCTTGTTTCTCATGACATTTTCTAACATTGCCCACAATTATCAACTTTCTAAGTCTTTCTGAGCAAGAGAAATCGCAAAACAGTCATTTCTTCATTGCCGTCCAAAAACAACGCTTTTTTACACTCCGGTCTCCCTTTCTCTTGGAAACAATGACTTACATCAATTCTTTTACATAATTCTTGTTTCTCATGACATTTCTAACATTTCCCACAATTATCAACTTTCTAAGTCTTTCTGAGCAGGAGAAATCGCAAAACATAGTCATTTCTTCATTGCCGTCCAAAAACAACGCTTTTTTACACTCCTGTCTCCCTTTCTCTTGGAAACAATGACTTACATCAATTCTTTTACATAATTCTTGTTTCTCATGACATTTCTAACATTGCCCACAATTATCAACTTTCTAAGTCTTTCTGAGCAGGAGAAATCGCAAAACATAGTCATTTCTTCATTGCCGTCCAAAAACAACGCTTTTTTACACTCCGGTCTCCCTTTCTCTTGGAAACAATGACTTACATCAATTCTTTTACATAATTCTTGTTTCTCATGACATTTCTAACATTGCCCACAATTATCAACTTTCTAAGTCTTTCTGAGCAAGAGAAATCGCAAAACAGTCATTTCTTCATTGCCGTCCAAAAACAACGCTTTTTTACACTCCGGTCTCCCTTTCTCTTGGAAACAATGACTTACATCAATTCTTTTACATAATTCTTGTTTCTCATGACATTTCTAACATTGCCCACAATTATCAACTTTCTAAGTCTTTCTGAGCAGGAGAAATCGCAAAACATAGTCATTTCTTCATTGCCGTCCAAAAACAACGCTTTTTTACACTCCGGTCTCCCTTTCTCTTGGAAACAATGACTTACATCAATTCTTTTACATAATTCTTGTTTCTCATGACATTTCTAACATTGCCCACAATTATCAACTTTCTAAGTCTTTCTGAGCAAGAGAAATCGCAAAACAGTCATTTCTTCATTGCCGTCCAAAAACAACGCTTTTTTACACTCCGGTCTCCCTTTCTCTTGGAAACAATAACTTACATCAATTCTTTTACATAATTCTTGTTTCTCATGACATTTCTAACATTTCCCACAATTATCAACTTTCTAAGTCTTTCTGAGCAGGAGAAATCGCAAAACATAGTCATTTCTTCATTGCCGTCCAAAAACAACGCTTTTTTACACTCCTGTCTCCCTTTCTCTTGGAAACAATGACTTACATCAATTCTTTTACATAATTCTTGTTTCTCATGACATTTCTAACATTGCCCACAATTATCAACTTTCTAAGTCTTTCTGAGCAGGAGAAATCGCAAAACATAGTCATTTCTTCATTGCCGTCCAAAAACAACGCTTTTTTACACTCCGGTCTCCCTTTCTCTTGGAAACAATGACTTACATCAATTCTTTTACATAATTCTTGTTTCTCATGACATTTTCTAACATTGCCCACAATTATCAACTTTCTAAGTCTTTCTGAGCAAGAGAAATCGCAAAACAGTCATTTTTTCATTGCCGTCCAAAAACAACGCTTTTTTACACTCCGGTCTCCCTTTCTCTTGGAAGCAATGACTTACATCAATTCTTTTACATAATTCTTGTTTCTCATGACATTTCTAACATTTCCCACAATTATCAACTTTCTAAGTCTTTCTGAGCAGGAGAAATCGCAAAACATAGTCATTTCTTCATTGCCGTCCAAAAACAACGCTTTTTTACACTCCTGTCTCCCTTTCTCTTGGAAACAATGACTTACATCAATTCTTTTACATAATTCTTGTTTCTCATGACATTTCTAACATTGCCCACAATTATCAACTTTCTAAGTCTTTCTGAGCAAGAGAAATTGCAAAACAGTCATTTCTTCATTGCCGTCCAAAAACAACGCTTTTTTACACTCCGGTCTCCCTTTCTCTTGGAAACAATGACTTACATCAATTCTATTACATAATTCTTGTTTCTCATGACATTTCTAACATTGCCCACAATTATCAACTTTCTAAGTCTTTCTGAGCAGGAGAAATCGCAAAATAGTCATTTCTTCATTGCTGTCCAAAAACAACGCTTTTTTACACTCCGGTCTCCCTTTCTCTTTGGAAACAATGACTTACATCAATTCTTTTACATAATTCTTGTTTCTCATGACATTTCTAACATTGCCCACAATTATCAACTTTCTAAGTCTTTCTGAGCAGGAGAAATCGCAAAACATAGTCATTTCTTCATTGCCGTCCAAAAACAACGCTTTTTTACACTCCTGTCTCCCTTTCTCTTGGAAACAATGACTTACATCAATTCTTTTACATAATTCTTGTTTCTCATGACATTTCTAACATTGCCCACAATTATCAACTTTCTAAGTCTTTCTGAGCAGGAGAAATCGCAAAACATAGTCATTTCTTCATTGCCGTCCAAAAACAACGCTTTTTTACACTCCGGTCTCCCTTTCTCTTGGAAACAATGACTTACATCAATTCTTTTACATAATTCTTGTTTCTCATGACATTTCTAACATTGCCCACAATTATCAACTTTCTAAGTCTTTCTGAGCAAGAGAAATCGCAAAACAGTCATTTCTTCATTGCCGTCCAAAAACAACGCTTTTTTACACTCCGGTCTCCCTTTCTCTTGGAAACAATGACTTACATCAATTCTTTTACATAATTCTTGTTTCTCATGACATTTCTAACATTGCCCACAATTATCAACTTTCTAAGTCTTTCTGAGCAGGAGAAATCGCAAAACATAGTCATTTCTTCATTGCCGTCCAAAAACAACGCTTTTTTACACTCCTGTCTCCCTTTCTCTTGGAAACAATGACTTACATCAATTCTTTTACATAATTCTTGTTTCTCATGACATTTCTAACATTGCCCACAATTATCAACTTTCTAAGTCTTTCTGAGCAGGAGAAATCGCAAAACATAGTCATTTCTTCATTGCCGTCCAAAAACAACGCTTTTTTACACTCCTGTCTCCCTTTCTCTTGGAAACAATGACTTACATCAATTCTTTTACATAATTCTTGTTTCTCATGACATTTCTAACATTGCCCACAATTATCAACTTTCTAAGTCTTTCTGAGCAAGAGAAATCGCAAAACAGTCATTTCTTCATTGCCGTCCAAAAACAACGCTTTTTTACACTCCGGTCTCCCTTTCTCTTGGAAACAATGACTTACATCAATTCTTTTACATAATTCTTGTTTCTCATGACATTTCTAACATTGCCCACAATTATCAACTTTCTAAGTCTTTCTGAGCAAGAGAAATCGCAAAACAGTCATTTCTTCATTGCCGTCCAAAAACAACGCTTTTTTACACTCCGGTCTCCCTTTCTCTTGGAAACAATGACTTACATCAATTCTTTTACATAATTCTTGTTTCTCATGACATTTCTAACATTTCCCACAATTATCAACTTTCTAAGTCTTTCTGAGCAGGAGAAATCGCAAAACATAGTCATTTCTTCATTGCCGTCCAAAAACAACGCTTTTTTACACTCCGGTCTCCCTTTCTCTTGGAAACAATGACTTACATCAATTCTTTTACATCATTCTTGTTTCTCATGACATTTCTAACATTGCCCACAATTATCAACTTTCTAAGTCTTTCTGAGCAAGAGAAATCGCAAAACAGTCATTTCTTCATTGCCGTCCAAAAACAACGCTTTTTTACACTCCGGTCTCCCTTTCTCTTGGAAACAATGACTTACATCAATTCTTTTACATAATTCTTGTTTCTCATGACATTTCTAACATTGCCCACAATTATCAACTTTCTAAGTCTTTCTGAGCAGGAGAAATCGCAAAACATAGTCATTTCTTCATTGCCGTCCAAAAACAACGCTTTTTTACACTCCTGTCTCCCTTTCTCTTGGAAACAATGACTTACATCAATTCTTTTACATAATTCTTGTTTCTCATGACATTTCTAACATTGCCCACAATTATCAACTTTCTAAGTCTTTCTGAGCAGGAGAAATCGCAAAACATAGTCATTTCTTCATTGCCGTCCAAAAACAACGCTTTTTTACACTCCTGTCTCCCTTTCTCTTGGAAACAATGACTTACATCAATTCTTTTACATAATTCTTGTTTCTCATGACATTTCTAACATTGCCCACAATTATCAACTTTCTAAGTCTTTCTGAGCAAGAGAAATCGCAAAACAGTCATTTCTTCATTGCCGTCCAAAAACAACGCTTTTTTACACTCCGGTCTCCCTTTCTCTTGGAAACAATGACTTACATCAATTCTTTTACATAATTCTTGTTTCTCATGACATTTCTAACATTGCCCACAATTATCAACTTTCTAAGTCTTTCTGAGCAAGAGAAATCGCAAAACAGTCATTTCTTCATTGCCGTCCAAAAACAACGCTTTTTTACACTCCGGTCTCCCTTTCTCTTGGAAACAATGACTTACATCAATTCTTTTACATAATTCTTGTTTCTCATGACATTTCTAACATTTCCCACAATTATCAACTTTCTAAGTCTTTCTGAGCAGGAGAAATCGCAAAACATAGTCATTTCTTCATTGCCGTCCAAAAACAACGCTTTTTTACACTCCTGTCTCCCTTTCTCTTGGAAACAATGACTGACATCAATTCTTTTACATAATTCTTGTTTCTCATGACATTTCTAACATTGCCCACAATTATCAACTTTCTAAGTCTTTCTGAGCAGGAGAAATCGCAAAACATAGTCATTTCTTCATTGCCGTCCAAAAACAACGCTTTTTTACACTCCGGTCTCCCTTTCTCTTGGAAACAATGACTTACATCAATTCTTTTACATAATTCTTGTTTCTCATGACATTTCTAACATTGCCCACAATTATCAACTTTCTAAGTCTTTCTGAGCAAGAGAAATCGCAAAACAGTCATTTCTTCATTGCCGTCCAAAAACAACGCTTTTTTACACTCCGGTCTCCCTTTCTCTTGGAAACAATGACTTACATCAATTCTTTTACATAATTCTTGTTTCTCATGACATTTCTAACATTGCCCACAATTATCAACTTTCTAAGTCTTTCTGAGCAAGAGAAATCGCAAAACAGTCATTTCTTCATTGCCGTCCAAAAACAACGCTTTTTTACACTCCGGTCTCCCTTTCTCTTGGAAACAATGACTTACATCAATTCTTTTACATAATTCTTGTTTCTCATGACATTTCTAACATTGCCCACAATTATCAACTTTCTAAGTCTTTCTGAGCAAGAGAAATCGCAAAACAGTCATTTCTTCATTGCCGTCCAAAAACAACGCTTTTTTACACTCCTGTCTCCCTTTCTCTTGGAAACAATGACTTACATCAATTCTTTTACATAATTCTTGTTTCTCATGACATTTCTAACATTGCCCACAATTATCAACTTTCTAAGTTTTTCTGAGCAGGAGAAATCGCAAAACATAGTCATTTCTTCATTGCCGTCCAAAAACAACGCTTTTTTACACTCCGGTCTCCCTTTCTCTTGGAAACAATGACTTACATCAATTCTTTTACATAATTCTTGTTTCTCATGACATTTCTAGCATTGCCCACAATTATCAACTTTCTAAGTCTTTCTGAGCAAGAGAAATCGCAAAACAGTCATTTCTTCATTGCCGTCCAAAAACAACGCTTTTTTACACTCCGGTCTCCCTTTCTCTTGGAAACAATGACTTACATCAATTCTTTTACATAATTCTTGTTTCTCATGACATTTCTAACATTGCCCACAATTATCAACTTTCTAAGTCTTTCTGAGCAGGAGAAATCGCAAAACAGTCATTTCTTCATTGCCGTCCAAAAACAACGCTTTTTTACACTCCGGTCTCCCTTTCTCTTGGAAACAATGACTTACATCAATTCTTTTACATAATTCTTGTTTCTCATGACATTTCTAACATTGCCCACAATTATCAACTTTCTAAGTCTTTCTGAGCAAGAGAAATTGCAAAACAGTCATTTCTTCATTGCCGTCCAAAAACAACGCTTTTTTACACTCCGGTCTCCCTTTCTCTTGGAAACAATGACTTACATCAATTCTTTTACATAATTCTTGTTTCTCATGACATTTCTAACATTGCCCACAATTATCAACTTTCTAAGTCTTTCTGAGCAGGAGAAATCGCAAAACAGTCATTTCTTCATTGCCGTCCAAAAACAACGCTTTTTTACACTCCGGTCTCCCTTTCTCTTGGAAACAATGACTTACATCAATTCTTTTACATAATTCTTGTTTCTCATGACATTTCTAACATTGCCCACAATTATCAACTTTCTAAGTCTTTCTGAGCAGGAGAAATCGCAAAACATAGTCATTTCTTCATTGCCGTCCAAAAACAACGCTTTTTTACACTCCTGTCTCCCTTTCTCTTGGAAACAATGACTTACATCAATTCTTTTACATAATTCTTGTTTCTCATGACATTTCTAACATTGCCCACAATTATCAACTTTCTAAGTCTTTCTGAGCAGGAGAAATCGCAAAACAGTCATTTCTTCATTGCCGTCCAAAAACAACGCTTTTTTACACTCCGGTCTCCCTTTCTCTTGGAAACAATGACTTACATCAATTCTTTTACATAATTCTTGTTTCTCATGACATTTCTAACATTGCCCACAATTATCAACTTTCTAAGTCTTTCTGAGCAGGAGAAATCGCAAAACATAGTCATTTCTTCATTGCCGTCCAAAAACAACGCTTTTTTACACTCCGGTCTCCCTTTCTCTTGGAAACAATGACTTACATCAATTCTTTTACATAATTCTTGTTTCTCATGACATTTCTAACATTGCCCACAATTATCAACTTTCTAAGTCTTTCTGAGCAAGAGAAATCGCAAAACAGTCATTTCTTCATTGCCGTCCAAAAACAACGCTTTTTTACACTCCGGTCTCCCTTTCTCTTGGAAACAATGACTTACATCAATTCTTTTACATAATTCTTGTTTCTCATGACATTTCTAACATTGCCCACAATTATCAACTTTCTAAGTCTTTCTGAGCAGGAGAAATCGCAAAACATAGTCATTTCTTCATTGCCGTCCAAAAACAACGCTTTTTTACACTCCTGTCTCCCTTTCTCTTGGAAACAATGACTTACATCAATTCTTTTACATAATTCTTGTTTCTCATGACATTTCTAACATTGCCCACAATTATCAACTTTCTAAGTCTTTCTGAGCAGGAGAAATCGCAAAACATAGTCATTTCTTCATTGCCGTCCAAAAACAACGCTTTTTTACACTCCTGTCTCCCTTTCTCTTGGAAACAATGACTTACATCAATTCTTTTACATAATTCTTGTTTCTCATGACATTTCTAACATTGCCCACAATTATCAACTTTCTAAGTCTTTCTGAGCAGGAGAAATCGCAAAACATAGTCATTTCTTCATTGCCGTCCAAAAACAACGCTTTTTTACACTCCTGTCTCCCTTTCTCTTGGAAACAATGACTTACATCAATTCTTTTACATAATTCTTGTTTCTCATGACATTTCTAACATTGCCCACAATTATCAACTTTCTAAGTCTTTCTGAGCAGGAGAAATCGCAAAACATAGTCATTTCTTCATTGCCGTCCAAAAACAACGCTTTTTTACACTCCGGTCTCCCTTTCTCTTGGAAACAATGACTTACATCAATTCTTTTACATAATTCTTGTTTCTCATGACATTTCTAACATTGCCCACAATTATCAACTTTCTAAGTCTTTCTGAGCAAGAGAAATCGCAAAACAGTCATTTCTTCATTGCCGTCCAAAAACAACGCTTTTTTACACTCCGGTCTCCCTTTCTCTTGGAAACAATGACTTACATCAATTCTTTTACATAATTCTTGTTTCTCATGACATTTCTAACATTGCCCACAATTATCAACTTTCTAAGTCTTTCTGAGCAGGAGAAATCGCAAAACATAGTCATTTCTTCATTGCCGTCCAAAAACAACGCTTTTTTACACTCCGGTCTCCCTTTCTCTTGGAAACAATGACTTACATCAATTCTTTTACATAATTCTTGTTTCTCATGACATTTCTAACATTGCCCACAATTATCAACTTTCTAAGTCTTTCTGAGCAAGAGAAATCGCAAAACAGTCATTTCTTCATTGCCGTCCAAAAACAACGCTTTTTTACACTCCGGTCTCCCTTTCTCTTGGAAACAATAACTTACATCAATTCTTTTACATAATTCTTGTTTCTCATGACATTTCTAACATTTCCCACAATTATCAACTTTCTAAGTCTTTCTGAGCAGGAGAAATCGCAAAACATAGTCATTTCTTCATTGCCGTCCAAAAACAACGCTTTTTTACACTCCTGTCTCCCTTTCTCTTGGAAACAATGACTTACATCAATTCTTTTACATAATTCTTGTTTCTCATGACATTTCTAACATTGCCCACAATTATCAACTTTCTAAGTCTTTCTGAGCAGGAGAAATCGCAAAACATAGTCATTTCTTCATTGCCGTCCAAAAACAACGCTTTTTTACACTCCGGTCTCCCTTTCTCTTGGAAACAATGACTTACATCAATTCTTTTACATAATTCTTGTTTCTCATGACATTTTCTAACATTGCCCACAATTATCAACTTTCTAAGTCTTTCTGAGCAAGAGAAATCGCAAAACAGTCATTTCTTCATTGCCGTCCAAAAACAACGCTTTTTTACACTCCGGTCTCCCTTTCTCTTGGAAACAATGACTTACATCAATTCTTTTACATAATTCTTGTTTCTCATGACATTTCTAACATTTCCCACAATTATCAACTTTCTAAGTCTTTCTGAGCAGGAGAAATCGCAAAACATAGTCATTTCTTCATTGCCGTCCAAAAACAACGCTTTTTTACACTCCTGTCTCCCTTTCTCTTGGAAACAATGACTTACATCAATTCTTTTACATAATTCTTGTTTCTCATGACATTTCTAACATTGCCCACAATTATCAACTTTCTAAGTCTTTCTGAGCAGGAGAAATCGCAAAACATAGTCATTTCTTCATTGCCGTCCAAAAACAACGCTTTTTTACACTCCGGTCTCCCTTTCTCTTGGAAACAATGACTTACATCAATTCTTTTACATAATTTTTGTTTCTCATGACATTTCTAACATTGCCCACAATTATAAACTTTCTAAGTCTTTCTGAGCAAGAGAAATCGCAAAACAGTCATTTCTTCATTGCCGTCCAAAAACAACGCTTTTTTACACTCCGGTCTCCCTTTCTCTTGGAAACAATGACTTACATCAATTCTTTTACATAATTCTTGTTTCTCATGACATTTCTAACATTGCCCACAATTATCAACTTTCTAAGTCTTTCTGAGCAGGAGAAATCGCAAAACATAGTCATTTCTTCATTGCCGTCCAAAAACAACGCTTTTTTACACTCCGGTCTCCCTTTCTCTTGGAAACAATGACTTACATCAATTCTTTTACATAATTCTTGTTTCTCATGACATTTCTAACATTGCCCACAATTATCAACTTTCTAAGTCTTTCTGAGCAAGAGAAATCGCAAAACAGTCATTTCTTCATTGCCGTCCAAAAACAACGCTTTTTTACACTCCGGTCTCCCTTTCTCTTGGAAACAATAACTTACATCAATTCTTTTACATAATTCTTGTTTCTCATGACATTTCTAACATTTCCCACAATTATCAACTTTCTAAGTCTTTCTGAGCAGGAGAAATCGCAAAACATAGTCATTTCTTCATTGCCGTCCAAAAACAACGCTTTTTTACACTCCTGTCTCCCTTTCTCTTGGAAACAATGACTTACATCAATTCTTTTACATAATTCTTGTTTCTCATGACATTTCTAACATTGCCCACAATTATCAACTTTCTAAGTCTTTCTGAGCAGGAGAAATCGCAAAACATAGTCATTTCTTCATTGCCGTCCAAAAACAACGCTTTTTTACACTCCGGTCTCCCTTTCTCTTGGAAACAATGACTTACATCAATTCTTTTACATAATTCTTGTTTCTCATGACATTTTCTAACATTGCCCACAATTATCAACTTTCTAAGTCTTTCTGAGCAAGAGAAATCGCAAAACAGTCATTTTTTCATTGCCGTCCAAAAACAACGCTTTTTTACACTCCGGTCTCCCTTTCTCTTGGAAGCAATGACTTACATCAATTCTTTTACATAATTCTTGTTTCTCATGACATTTCTAACATTTCCCACAATTATCAACTTTCTAAGTCTTTCTGAGCAGGAGAAATCGCAAAACATAGTCATTTCTTCATTGCCGTCCAAAAACAACGCTTTTTTACACTCCTGTCTCCCTTTCTCTTGGAAACAATGACTTACATCAATTCTTTTACATAATTCTTGTTTCTCATGACATTTCTAACATTGCCCACAATTATCAACTTTCTAAGTCTTTCTGAGCAAGAGAAATCGCAAAACAGTCATTTTTTCATTGCCGTCCAAAAACAACGCTTTTTTACACTCCGGTCTCCCTTTCTCTTGGAAGCAATGACTTACATCAATTCTTTTACATAATTCTTGTTTCTCATGACATTTCTAACATTTCCCACAATTATCAACTTTCTAAGTCTTTCTGAGCAGGAGAAATCGCAAAACATAGTCATTTCTTCATTGCCGTCCAAAAACAACGCTTTTTTACACTCCTGTCTCCCTTTCTCTTGGAAACAATGACTTACATCAATTCTTTTACATAATTCTTGTTTCTCATGACATTTCTAACATTGCCCACAATTATCAACTTTCTAAGTCTTTCTGAGCAAGAGAAATTGCAAAACAGTCATTTCTTCATTGCCGTCCAAAAACAACGCTTTTTTACACTCCGGTCTCCCTTTCTCTTGGAAACAATGACTTACATCAATTCTTTTACATAATTCTTGTTTCTCATGACATTTCTAACATTGCCCACAATTATCAACTTTCTAAGTCTTTCTGAGCAGGAGAAATCGCAAAACAGTCATTTCTTCATTGCCGTCCAAAAACAACGCTTTTTTACACTCCGGTCTCCCTTTCTCTTGGAAACAATGACTTACATCAATTCTTTTACATAATTCTTGTTTCTCATGACATTTCTAACATTGCCCACAATTATCAACTTTCTAAGTCTTTCTGAGCAGGAGAAATCGCAAAACATAGTCATTTCTTCATTGCCGTCCAAAAACAACGCTTTTTTACACTCCTGTCTCCCTTTCTCTTGGAAACAATGACTTACATCAATTCTTTTACATAATTCTTGTTTCTCATGACATTTCTAACATTGCCCACAATTATCAACTTTCTAAGTCTTTCTGAGCAGGAGAAATCGCAAAACATAGTCATTTCTTCATTGCCGTCCAAAAACAACGCTTTTTTACACTCCGGTCTCCCTTTCTCTTGGAAACAATGACTTATATCAATTCTTTTACATAATTCTTGTTTCTCATGACATTTCTAACATTGCCCACAATTATCAACTTTCTAAGTCTTTCTGAGCAAGAGAAATCGCAAAACAGTCATTTCTTCATTGCCGTCCAAAAACAACGCTTTTTTACACTCCGGTCTCCCTTTCTCTTGGAAACAATGACTTACATCAATTCTTTTACATAATTCTTGTTTCTCATGACATTTCTAACATTGCCCACAATTATCAACTTTCTAAGTCTTTCTGAGCAGGAGAAATCGCAAAACATAGTCATTTCTTCATTGCCGTCCAAAAACAACGCTTTTTTACACTCCTGTCTCCCTTTCTCTTGGAAACAATGACTTACATCAATTCTTTTACATAATTCTTGTTTCTCATGACATTTCTAACATTGCCCACAATTATCAACTTTCTAAGTCTTTCTGAGCAGGAGAAATCGCAAAACATAGTCATTTCTTCATTGCCGTCCAAAAACAACGCTTTTTTACACTCCTGTCTCCCTTTCTCTTGGAAACAATGACTTACATCAATTCTTTTACATAATTCTTGTTTCTCATGACATTTCTAACATTGCCCACAATTATCAACTTTCTAAGTCTTTCTGAGCAGGAGAAATCGCAAAACATAGTCATTTCTTCATTGCCGTCCAAAAACAACGCTTTTTTACACTCCGGTCTCCCTTTCTCTTGGAAACAATGACTTATATCAATTCTTTTACATAATTCTTGTTTCTCATGACATTTCTAACATTGCCCACAATTATCAACTTTCTAAGTCTTTCTGAGCAAGAGAAATCGCAAAACAGTCATTTCTTCATTGCCGTCCAAAAACAACGCTTTTTTACACTCCGGTCTCCCTTTCTCTTGGAAACAATGACTTACATCAATTCTTTTACATAATTCTTGTTTCTCATGACATTTCTAACATTGCCCACAATTATCAACTTTCTAAGTCTTTCTGAGCAGGAGAAATCGCAAAACATAGTCATTTCTTCATTGCCGTCCAAAAACAACGCTTTTTTACACTCCTGTCTCCCTTTCTCTTGGAAACAATGACTTACATCAATTCTTTTACATAATTCTTGTTTCTCATGACATTTCTAACATTGCCCACAATTATCAACTTTCTAAGTCTTTCTGAGCAAGAGAAATCGCAAAACAGTCATTTCTTCATTGCCGTCCAAAAACAACGCTTTTTTACACTCCGGTCTCCCTTTCTCTTGGAAACAATGACTTACATCAATTCTTTTACATAATTCTTGTTTCTCATGACATTTCTAACATTGCCCACAATTATCAACTTTCTAAGTCTTTCTGAGCAAGAGAAATCGCAAAACAGTCATTTCTTCATTGCCGTCCAAAAACAACGCTTTTTTACACTCCGGTCTCCCTTTCTCTTGGAAACAATGACTTACATCAATTCTTTTACATAATTCTTGTTTCTCATGACATTTCTAACATTTCCCACAATTATCAACTTTCTAAGTCTTTCTGAGCAGGAGAAATCGCAAAACATAGTCATTTCTTCATTGCCGTCCAAAAACAACGCTTTTTTACACTCCTGTCTCCCTTTCTCTTGGAAACAATGACTTACATCAATTCTTTTACATAATTCTTGTTTCTCATGACATTTCTAACATTGCCCACAATTATCAACTTTCTAAGTCTTTCTGAGCAGGAGAAATCGCAAAACATAGTCATTTCTTCATTGCCGTCCAAAAACAACGCTTTTTTACACTCCTGTCTCCCTTTCTCTTGGAAACAATGACTGACATCAATTCTTTTACATAATTCTTGTTTCTCATGACATTTCTAACATTGCCCACAATTATCAACTTTCTAAGTCTTTCTGAGCAGGAGAAATCGCAAAACATAGTCATTTCTTCATTGCCGTCCAAAAACAACGCTTTTTTACACTCCGGTCTCCCTTTCTCTTGGAAACAATGACTTACATCAATTCTTTTACATAATTCTTGTTTCTCATGACATTTCTAACATTGCCCACAATTATCAACTTTCTAAGTCTTTCTGAGCAAGAGAAATCGCAAAACAGTCATTTCTTCATTGCCGTCCAAAAACAACGCTTTTTTACACTCCGGTCTCCCTTTCTCTTGGAAACAATGACTTACATCAATTCTTTTACATAATTCTTGTTTCTCATGACATTTCTAACATTGCCCACAATTATCAACTTTCTAAGTCTTTCTGAGCAAGAGAAATCGCAAAACAGTCATTTCTTCATTGCCGTCCAAAAACAACGCTTTTTTACACTCCGGTCTCCCTTTCTCTTGGAAACAATGACTTACATCAATTCTTTTACATAATTCTTGTTTCTCATGACATTTCTAACATTGCCCACAATTATCAACTTTCTAAGTCTTTCTGAGCAAGAGAAATCGCAAAACAGTCATTTCTTCATTGCCGTCCAAAAACAACGCTTTTTTACACTCCTGTCTCCCTTTCTCTTGGAAACAATGACTTACATCAATTCTTTTACATAATTCTTGTTTCTCATGACATTTCTAACATTGCCCACAATTATCAACTTTCTAAGTCTTTCTGAGCAGGAGAAATCGCAAAACATAGTCATTTCTTCATTGCCGTCCAAAAACAACGCTTTTTTACACTCCGGTCTCCCTTTCTCTTGGAAACAATGACTTACATCAATTCTTTTACATAATTCTTGTTTCTCATGACATTTCTAACATTGCCCACAATTATCAACTTTCTAAGTCTTTCTGAGCAAGAGAAATCGCAAAACAGTCATTTCTTCATTGCCGTCCAAAAACAACGCTTTTTTACACTCCGGTCTCCCTTTCTCTTGGAAACAATGACTTACATCAATTCTTTTACATAATTCTTGTTTCTCATGACATTTCTAACATTGCCCACAATTATCAACTTTCTAAGTCTTTCTGAGCAGGAGAAATCGCAAAACAGTCATTTCTTCATTGCCGTCCAAAAACAACGCTTTTTTACACTCCGGTCTCCCTTTCTCTTGGAAACAATGACTTACATCAATTCTTTTACATAATTCTTGTTTCTCATGACATTTCTAACATTGCCCACAATTATCAACTTTCTAAGTCTTTCTGAGCAGGAGAAATCGCAAAACATAGTCATTTCTTCATTGCCGTGCAAAAACAACGCTTTTTTACACTCCTGTCTCCCTTTCTCTTGGAAACAATGACTTACATCAATTCTTTTACATAATTCTTGTTTCTCATGACATTTCTAACATTGCCCACAATTATCAACTTTCTAAGTCTTTCTGAGCAGGAGAAATCGCAAAACATAGTCATTTCTTCATTGCCGTCCAAAAACAACGCTTTTTTACACTCCTGTCTCCCTTTCTCTTGGAAACAATGACTTACATCAATTCTTTTACATAATTCTTGTTTCTCATGACATTTCTAACATTGCCCACAATTATCAACTTTCTAAGTCTTTCTGAGCAGGAGAAATCGCAAAACATAGTCATTTCTTCATTGCCGTCCAAAAACAACGCTTTTTTACACTCCGGTCTCCCTTTCTCTTGGAAACAATGACTTACATCAATTCTTTTACATAATTCTTGTTTCTCATGACATTTCTAACATTGCCCACAATTATCAACTTTCTAAGTCTTTCTGAGCAGGAGAAATCGCAAAACAGTCATTTCTTCATTGCCGTCCAAAAACAACGCTTTTTTACACTCCGGTCTCCCTTTCTCTTGGAAACAATGACTTACATCAATTCTTTTACATAATTCTTGTTTCTCATGACATTTCTAACATTGCCCACAATTATCAACTTTCTAAGTCTTTCTGAGCAAGAGAAATCGCAAAACAGTCATTTCTTCATTGCCGTCCAAAAACAACGCTTTTTTGCACTCCGGTCTCCCTTTCTCTTGGAAACAATGACTTACATCAATTCTTTTACATAATTCTTGTTTCTCATGACATTTCTAACATTGCCCACAATTATCAACTTTCTAAGTCTTTCTGAGCAGGAGAAATCGCAAAACATAGTCATTTCTTCATTGCCGTCCAAAAACAACGCTTTTTTACACTCCTGTCTCCCTTTCTCTTGGAAACAATGACTTACATCAATTCTTTTACATAATTCTTGTTTCTCATGACATTTCTAACATTGCCCACAATTATCAACTTTCTAAGTCTTTCTGAGCAGGAGAAATCGCAAAACATAGTCATTTCTTCATTGCCGTCCAAAAACAACGCTTTTTTACACTCCTGTCTCCCTTTCTCTTGGAAACAATGACTTACATCAATTCTTTTACATAATTCTTGTTTCTCATGACATTTCTAACATTGCCCACAATTATCAACTTTCTAAGTCTTTCTGAGCAGGAGAAATCGCAAAACATAGTCATTTCTTCATTGCCGTGCAAAAACAACGCTTTTTTACACTCCTGTCTCCCTTTCTCTTGGAAACAATGACTTACATCAATTCTTTTACATAATTCTTGTTTCTCATGACATTTCTAACATTGCCCACAATTATCAACTTTCTAAGTCTTTCTGAGAAGGAGAAATCGCAAAACATAGTCATTTCTTCATTGCCGTCCAAAAACAACGCTTTTTTACACTCCGGTCTCCCTTTCTCTTGGAAACAATGACTTACATCAATTCTTTTACATAATTCTTGTTTCTCATGACATTTCTAACATTGCCCACAATTATCAACTTTCTAAGTCTTTCTGAGCAAGAGAAATTGCAAAACAGTCATTTCTTCATTGCCGTCCAAAAACAACGCTTTTTTACACTCCGGTCTCCCTTTCTCTTGGAAACAATGACTTACATCAATTCTTTTACATAATTCTTGTTTCTCATGACATTTCTAACATTGCCCACAATTATCAACTTTCTAAGTCTTTCTGAGCAGGAGAAATCGCAAAACAGTCATTTCTTCATTGCCGTCCAAAAACAACGCTTTTTTACACTCCGGTCTCCCTTTCTCTTGGAAACAATGACTTACATCAATTCTTTTACATAATTCTTGTTTCTCATGACATTTCTAACATTGCCCACAATTATCAACTTTCTAAGTCTTTCTGAGCAGGAAAAATCGCAAAACATAGTCATTTCTTCATTGCCGTCCAAAAACAACGCTTTTTTACACTCCGGTCTCCCTTTCTCTTGGAAACAATGACTTACATCAATTCTTTTACATAATTCTTGTTTCTCATGACATTTCTAACATTGCCCACAATTATCAACTTTCTAAGTCTTTCTGAGCAAGAGAAATCGCAAAACAGTCATTTCTTCATTGCCGTCCAAAAACAACGCTTTTTTACACTCCGGTCTCCCTTTCTCTTGGAAACAATGACTTACATCAATTCTTTTACATAATTCTTGTTTCTCATGACATTTCTAACATTGCCCACAATTATCAACTTTCTAAGTCTTTCTGAGCAGGAGAAATCGCAAAACATAGTCATTTCTTCATTGCCGTCCAAAAACAACGCTTTTTTACACTCCTGTCTCCCTTTCTCTTGGAAACAATGACTGACATCAATTCTTTTACATAATTCTTGTTTCTCATGACATTTCTAACATTGCCCACAATTATCAACTTTCTAAGTCTTTCTGAGCAGGAGAAATCGCAAAACATAGTCATTTCTTCATTGCCGTCCAAAAACAACGCTTTTTTACACTCCGGTCTCCCTTTCTCTTGGAAACAATGACTTACATGACTTACATTGACTTACATCAATTCTTTTACATAATTCTTGTTTCTCATGACATTTCTAACATTGCCCACAATTATCAACTTTCTAAGTCTTTCTGAGCAAGAGAAATCGCAAAACAGTCATTTCTTCATTGCCGTCCAAAAACAACGCTTTTTTACACTCCGGTCTCCCTTTCTCTTGGAAACAATGACTTACATCAATTCTTTTACATAATTCTTGTTTCTCATGACATTTCTAACATTGCCCACAATTATCAACTTTCTAAGTCTTTCTGAGCAAGAGAAATCGCAAAACAGTCATTTCTTCATTGCCGTCCAAAAACAACGCTTTTTTACACTCCGGTCTCCCTTTCTCTTGGAAACAATGACTTACATCAATTCTTTTACATAATTCTTGTTTCTCATGACATTTCTAACATTGCCCACAATTATCAACTTTCTAAGTCTTTCTGAGCAAGAGAAATCGCAAAACAGTCATTTCTTCATTGCCGTCCAAAAACAACGCTTTTTTACACTCCTGTCTCCCTTTCTCTTGGAAACAATGACTTACATCAATTCTTTTACATAATTCTTGTTTCTCATGACATTTCTAACATTGCCCACAATTATCAACTTTCTAAGTCTTTCTGAGCAGGAGAAATCTCAAAACATAGTCATTTCTTCATTGCCGTCCAAAAACAACGCTTTTTTACACTCCGGTCTCCCTTTCTCTTGGAAACAATGACTTACATCAATTCTTTTACATAATTCTTGTTTCTCATGACATTTCTAACATTGCCCACAATTATCAACTTTCTAAGTCTTTCTGAGCAAGAGAAATCGCAAAACAGTCATTTCTTCATTGCCGTCCAAAAACAACGCTTTTTTACACTCCGGTCTCCCTTTCTCTTGGAAACAATGACTTACATCAATTCTTTTACATAATTCTTGTTTCTCATGACATTTCTAACATTGCCCACAATTATCAACTTTCTAAGTCTTTCTGAGCAGGAGAAATCGCAAAACAGTCATTTCTTCATTGCCGTCCAAAAACAACGCTTTTTTACACTCCGGTCTCCCTTTCTCTTGGAAACAATGACTTACATCAATTCTTTTACATAATTCTTGTTTCTCATGACATTTCTAACATTGCCCACAATTATCAACTTTCTAAGTCTTTCTGAGCAGGAGAAATCGCAAAACATAGTCATTTCTTCATTGCCGTGCAAAAACAACGCTTTTTTACACTCCTGTCTCCCTTTCTCTTGGAAACAATGACTTACATCAATTCTTTTACATAATTCTTGTTTCTCATGACATTTCTAACATTGCCCACAATTATCAACTTTCTAAGTCTTTCTGAGCAGGAGAAATCGCAAAACATAGTCATTTCTTCATTGCCGTGCAAAAACAACGCTTTTTTACACTCCTGTCTCCCTTTCTCTTGGAAACAATGACTTACATCAATTCTTTTACATAATTCTTGTTTCTCATGACATTTCTAACATTGCCCACAATTATCAACTTTCTAAGTCTTTCTGAGCAGGAGAAATCGCAAAACATAGTCATTTCTTCATTGCCGTCCAAAAACAACGCTTTTTTACACTCCTGTCTCCCTTTCTCTTGGAAACAATGACTTACATCAATTCTTTTACATAATTCTTGTTTCTCATGACATTTCTAACATTGCCCACAATTATCAACTTTCTAAGTCTTTCTGAGCAGGAGAAATCGCAAAACATAGTCATTTCTTCATTGCCGTCCAAAAACAACGCTTTTTTACACTCCGGTCTCCCTTTCTCTTGGAAACAATGACTTACATCAATTCTTTTACATAATTCTTGTTTCTCATGACATTTCTAACATTGCCCACAATTATCAACTTTCTAAGTCTTTCTGAGCAGGAGAAATCGCAAAACAGTCATTTCTTCATTGCCGTCCAAAAACAACGCTTTTTTTACACTCCGGTCTCCCTTTCTCTTGGAAACAATGACTTACATCAATTCTTTTACATAATTCTTGTTTCTCATGACATTTCTAACATTGCCCACAATTATCAACTTTCTAAGTCTTTCTGAGCAGGAGAAATCGCAAAACAGTCATTTCTTCATTGCCGTCCAAAAACAACGCTTTTTTGCACTCCGGTCTCCCTTTCTCTTGGAAACAATGACTTACATCAATTCTTTTACATAATTCTTGTTTCTCATGACATTTCTAACATTGCCCACAATTATCAACTTTCTAAGTCTTTCTGAGCAGGAGAAATCGCAAAACATAGTCATTTCTTCATTGCCGTCCAAAAACAACGCTTTTTTACACTCCTGTCTCCCTTTCTCTTGGAAACAATGACTTACATCAATTCTTTTACATAATTCTTGTTTCTCATGACATTTCTAACATTGCCCACAATTATCAACTTTCTAAGTCTTTCTGAGCAGGAGAAATCGCAAAACATAGTCATTTCTTCATTGCCGTCCAAAAACAACGCTTTTTTACACTCCTGTCTCCCTTTCTCTTGGAAACAATGACTTACATATATTCTTTTACATAATTCTTGTTTCTCATGACATTTCTAACCTTGCCCACAATTATTAACTTTCTAAGTCTTTCTGAGCAGGAGAAATCGCAAAACATAGTCATTTCTTCATTGCCGTCCAAAAACAACGCTTTTTTACACTCCTGTCTCCCTTTCTCTTGGAAACAATGACTTACATCAATTCTTTTACATAATTCTTGTTTCTCATGACATTTCTAACATTGCCCACAATTATCAACTTTCTAAGTCTTTCTGAGCAGAGAAATCGCAAAACATAGTCATTTCTTCATTGCCGTCCAAAAACAACGCTTTTTTACACTCCGGTCTCCCTTTCTCTTGGAAACAATGACTTACATCAATTCTTTTACATAATTCTTGTTTCTCATGACATTTCTAACATTGCCCACAATTATCAACTTTCTAAGTCTTTCTGAGCAGAGAAATCGCAAAACAGTCATTTCTTCATTGCCGTCCAAAAACAACGCTTTTTTACACTCCGGTCTCCCTTTCTCTTGGAAACAATGACTTACATCAATTCTTTTACATAATTCTTGTTTCTCATGACATTTCTAACATTGCCCACAATTATCAACTTTCTAAGTCTTTCTGAGCAGGAGAAATCGCAAAACAGTCATTTCTTCATTGCCGTCCAAAAACAACGCTTTTTTACACTCCGGTCTCCCTTTCTCTTGGAAACAATGACTTACATCAATTCTTTTACATAATTCTTGTTTCTCATGACATTTCTAACATTGCCCACAATTATCAACTTTCTAAGTCTTTCTGAGCAGGAGAAATCGCAAAACATAGTCATTTCTTCATTGCCGTGCCAAAAACAACGCTTTTTTACACTCCTGTCTCCCTTTCTCTTGGAAACAATGACTTACATCAATTCTTTTACATAATTCTTGTTTCTCATGACATTTCTAACATTGCCCACAATTATCAACTTTCTAAGTCTTTCTGAGCAGGAGAAATCGCAAAACATAGTCATTTCTTCATTGCCGTCCAAAAACAACGCTTTTTTACACTCCTGTCTCCCTTTCTCTTGGAAACAATGACTTACATCAATTCTTTTACATAATTCTTGTTTCTCATGACATTTCTAACATTGCCCACAATTATCAACTTTCTAAGTCTTTCTGAGCAGGAGAAATCGCAAAACATAGTCATTTCTTCATTGCCGTCCAAAAACAACGCTTTTTTACACTCCGGTCTCCCTTTCTCTTGGAAACAATGACTTACATCAATTCTTTTACATAATTCTTGTTTCTCATGACATTTCTAACATTGCCCACAATTATCAACTTTCTAAGTCTTTCTGAGCAGGAGAAATCGCAAAACAGTCATTTCTTCATTGCCGTCCAAAAACAACGCTTTTTTACACTCCGGTCTCCCTTTCTCTTGGAAACAATGACTTACATCAATTCTTTTACATAATTCTTGTTTCTCATGACATTTCTAACATTGCCCACAATTATCAACTTTCTAAGTCTTTCTGAGCAGGAGAAATCGCAAAACAGTCATTTCTTCATTGCCGTCCAAAAACAACGCTTTTTTGCACTCCGGTCTCCCTTTCTCTTGGAACAATGACTTACATCAATTCTTTTACATAATTCTTGTTTCTCATGACATTTCTAACATTGCCCACAATTATCAACTTTCTAAGTCTTTCTGAGCAGGAGAAATCGCAAAACATAGTCATTTCTTCATTGCCGTCCAAAAACAACGCTTTTTTACACTCCTGTCTCCCTTTCTCTTGGAAACAATGACTTACATCAATTCTTTTACATAATTCTTGTTTCTCATGACATTTCTAACATTGCCCACAATTATCAACTTTCTAAGTCTTTCTGAGCAGGAGAAATCGCAAAACATAGTCATTTCTTCATTGCCGTCCAAAAACAACGCTTTTTTACACTCCTGTCTCCCTTTCTCTTGAAACAATGACTT
>NW_027448574.1:0-30179 GCF_038048845.1 Mixophyes fleayi
TACTTTTGAAATTGGAGAGCTACTTTTTACTAAAAGTACATCTCCCTTATATAATTAAGTATAATGCAGACCTGCTCAAAAACTTAGTATAATTAAAGAAGTCTTATGCCATAAATGATGATGATGAGAGCTGCTTATGTGAATGTCTATAGTGGTTTTCTCTACCAGTGTCACTGTATTAGACAACTGTTATCAAACTTAGCAATAATGATGCATTAATCTGCCAATCAAGTGTGGAAGCTGGCTATGTGTATAGGCATAGTAAACACATATCATCATCATCCTCATTATCATTTATTTATATAGTGTCACTAATAGCGCAGCGCTGTACAGAGAACCCATTCACATCAGTCCCTACCCTATTGGAGCTTACAGTCTAAATTCCCTAATATAGACACACACTCACACACAGACAGAGAGGGAGAGACTAGGATCAATTTTGATAGCAGCCAATTAACCTAACAGTATGTTTTTTGGAGTGTGGGAGGAAACCACAGCACCCGGAGGAAACCCACGCAAACACAGGGAGAACATACAAACTTCACACAGATAAGGCCATTGTTGATATAAGTACTGGCTCTGCTTACCATTGTCCAGTCTAGTACATAACTGTATTAATGCTGTGAAATATTATTACTTTGAATGCCTTAAATATGCAAGAGCGCATTTGGGTAAGTTTATGCTAATAAAAGATATATGCACTTTTCTTGCCTACCCATACTATTTAATAACCACCAAAAATTAAGCAATATGTAAGCACTGCTTCCAGTTGAAATCAGTCTGTCTGTCTGTCTGTCTGTCTATCTATCTATCTATCTATCTATCTATCTATCTATCTATCTATCTATCTATCTATCTATCGGTCTGTCTATCTTTAAAACTGAAAGACATCCATTAAAAATACACAATGACAGCATATTTAGTGTGTAATTGATGCTAAAACACAATTCTCACTCTCCTAATATAGCTGATTTTTGACAATGAACTGCATTTTTCATGTGAAGCATTTGATGTCATAAAGATGTAAACCTCACAAAGCAATTCTGTCACTGGTCAGTTTGCTTGACAGACATCTGACTTTAAGGTACTAGCCAATGGAAACATGGTGACATGTAAATATGAAAGCACATTAGGACAAAATATGCAATAAGATAGAGGCAAAGGGTGATGGCTGCTGGGAATGTATTTCATTGATCCCAGAACACCTTTAAATCTAAGTATTAATACTACGTTGATGTACTTTTGAAATTGGAGAGCTACTTTTTACTAAAAGTACATCTCCCTTATATAATTAAGTATAATGCAGACCTGCTCAAAAACTTAGTATAATTAAAGAAGTCTTATGCCATAAATGATGATGATGAGAGCTGCTTATGTGAATGTCTATAGTGGTTTTCTCTACCAGTGTCACTGTATTAGACAACTGTTATCAAACTTAGCAATAATGATGCATTAATCTGCCAATCAAGTGTGGAAGCTGGCTATGTGTATAGGCATAGTAAACACATATCATCATCATCCTCATTATCATTTATTTATATAGTGTCACTAATAGCGCAGCGCTGTACAGAGAACCCATTCACATCAGTCCCTACCCTATTGGAGCTTACAGTCTAAATTCCCTAATATAGACACACACTCACACACAGACAGAGAGGGAGAGACTAGGATCAATTTTGATAGCAGCCAATTAACCTAACAGTATGTTTTTTGGAGTGTGGGAGGAAACCACAGCACCCGGAGGAAACCCACGCAAACACAGGGAGAACATACAAACTTCACACAGATAAGGCCATTGTTGATATAAGTACTGGCTCTGCTTACCATTGTCCAGTCTAGTACATAACTGTATTAATGCTGTGAAATATTATTACTTTGAATGCCTTAAATATGCAAGAGCGCATTTGGGTAAGTTTATGCTAATAAAAGATATATGCACTTTTCTTGCCTACCCATACTATTTAATAACCACCAAAAATTAAGCAATATGTAAGCACTGCTTCCAGTTGAAATCAGTCTGTCTGTCTGTCTATCTATCTATCTATCTATCTATCTATCTATCTATCTATCTATCTATCTATCTATCGGTCTGTCTATCTTTAAAACTGAAAGACATCCATTAAAAATACACAATGACAGCATATTTAGTGTGTAATTGATGCTAAAACACAATTCTCACTCTCCTAATATAGCTGATTTTTGACAATGAACTGCATTTTTCATGTGAAGCATTTGATGTCATAAAGATGTAAACCTCACAAAGCAATTCTGTCACTGGTCAGTTTGCTTGACAGACATCTGACTTTAAGGTACTAGCCAATGGAAACATGGTGACATGTAAATATGAAAGCACATTAGGACAAAATATGCAATAAGATAGAGGCAAAGGGTGATGGCTGCTGGGAATGTATTTCATTGATCCCAGAACACCTTTAAATCTAAGTATTAATACTACGTTGATGTACTTTTGAAATTGGAGAGCTACTTTTTACTAAAAGTACATCTCCCTTATATAATTAAGTATAATGCAGACCTGCTCAAAAACTTAGTATAATTAAAGAAGTCTTATGCCATAAATGATGATGATGAGAGCTGCTTATGTGAATGTCTATAGTGGTTTTCTCTACCAGTGTCACTGTATTAGACAACTGTTATCAAACTTAGCAATAATGATGCATTAATCTGCCAATCAAGTGTGGAAGCTGGCTATGTGTATAGGCATAGTAAACACATATCATCATCATCCTCATTATCATTTATTTATATAGTGTCACTAATAGCGCAGCGCTGTACAGAGAACCCATTCACATCAGTCCCTACCCTATTGGAGCTTACAGTCTAAATTCCCTAATATAGACACACACTCACACACAGACAGAGAGGGAGAGACTAGGATCAATTTTGATAGCAGCCAATTAACCTAACAGTATGTTTTTTGGAGTGTGGGAGGAAACCACAGCACCCGGAGGAAACCCACGCAAACACAGGGAGAACATACAAACTTCACACAGATAAGGCCATTGTTGATATAAGTACTGGCTCTGCTTACCATTGTCCAGTCTAGTACATAACTGTATTAATGCTGTGAAATATTATTACTTTGAATGCCTTAAATATGCAAGAGCGCATTTGGGTAAGTTTATGCTAATAAAAGATATATGCACTTTTCTTGCCTACCCATACTATTTAATAACCACCAAAAATTAAGCAATATGTAAGCACTGCTTCCAGTTGAAATCAGTCTGTCTGTCTATCTATCTATCTATCTATCTATCTATCTATCTATCTATCTATCTATCTATCTATCGGTCTGTCTATCTTTAAAACTGAAAGACATCCATTAAAAATACACAATGACAGCATATTTAGTGTGTAATTGATGCTAAAACACAATTCTCACTCTCCTAATATAGCTGATTTTTGACAATGAACTGCATTTTTCATGTGAAGCATTTGATGTCATAAAGATGTAAACCTCACAAAGCAATTCTGTCACTGGTCAGTTTGCTTGACAGACATCTGACTTTAAGGTACTAGCCAATGGAAACATGGTGACATGTAAATATGAAAGCACATTAGGACAAAATATGCAATAAGATAGAGGCAAAGGGTGATGGCTGCTGGGAATGTATTTCATTGATCCCAGAACACCTTTAAATCTAAGTATTAATACTACGTTGATGTACTTTTGAAATTGGAGAGCTACTTTTTACTAAAAGTACATCTCCCTTATATAATTAAGTATAATGCAGACCTGCTCAAAAACTTAGTATAATTAAAGAAGTCTTATGCCATAAATGATGATGATGAGAGCTGCTTATGTGAATGTCTATAGTGGTTTTCTCTACCAGTGTCACTGTATTAGACAACTGTTATCAAACTTAGCAATAATGATGCATTAATCTGCCAATCAAGTGTGGAAGCTGGCTATGTGTATAGGCATAGTAAACACATATCATCATCATCCTCATTATCATTTATTTATATAGTGTCACTAATAGCGCAGCGCTGTACAGAGAACCCATTCACATCAGTCCCTACCCTATTGGAGCTTACAGTCTAAATTCCCTAATATAGACACACACTCACACACAGACAGAGAGGGAGAGACTAGGATCAATTTTGATAGCAGCCAATTAACCTAACAGTATGTTTTTTGGAGTGTGGGAGGAAACCACAGCACCCGGAGGAAACCCACGCAAACACAGGGAGAACATACAAACTTCACACAGATAAGGCCATTGTTGATATAAGTACTGGCTCTGCTTACCATTGTCCAGTCTAGTACATAACTGTATTAATGCTGTGAAATATTATTACTTTGAATGCCTTAAATATGCAAGAGCGCATTTGGGTAAGTTTATGCTAATAAAAGATATATGCACTTTTCTTGCCTACCCATACTATTTAATAACCACCAAAAATTAAGCAATATGTAAGCACTGCTTCCAGTTGAAATCAGTCTGTCTGTCTGTCTGTCTGTCTATCTATCTATCTATCTATCTATCTATCTATCTATCTATCTATCTATCTATCTATCTATCGGTCTGTCTATCTTTAAAACTGAAAGACATCCATTAAAAATACACAATGACAGCATATTTAGTGTGTAATTGATGCTAAAACACAATTCTCACTCTCCTAATATAGCTGATTTTTGACAATGAACTGCATTTTTCATGTGAAGCATTTGATGTCATAAAGATGTAAACCTCACAAAGCAATTCTGTCACTGGTCAGTTTGCTTGACAGACATCTGACTTTAAGGTACTAGCCAATGGAAACATGGTGACATGTAAATATGAAAGCACATTAGGACAAAATATGCAATAAGATAGAGGCAAAGGGTGATGGCTGCTGGGAATGTATTTCATTGATCCCAGAACACCTTTAAATCTAAGTATTAATACTACGTTGATGTACTTTTGAAATTGGAGAGCTACTTTTTACTAAAAGTACATCTCCCTTATATAATTAAGTATAATGCAGACCTGCTCAAAAACTTAGTATAATTAAAGAAGTCTTATGCCATAAATGATGATGATGAGAGCTGCTTATGTGAATGTCTATAGTGGTTTTCTCTACCAGTGTCACTGTATTAGACAACTGTTATCAAACTTAGCAATAATGATGCATTAATCTGCCAATCAAGTGTGGAAGCTGGCTATGTGTATAGGCATAGTAAACACATATCATCATCATCCTCATTATCATTTATTTATATAGTGTCACTAATAGCGCAGCGCTGTACAGAGAACCCATTCACATCAGTCCCTACCCTATTGGAGCTTACAGTCTAAATTCCCTAATATAGACACACACTCACACACAGACAGAGAGGGAGAGACTAGGATCAATTTTGATAGCAGCCAATTAACCTAACAGTATGTTTTTTGGAGTGTGGGAGGAAACCACAGCACCCGGAGGAAACCCACGCAAACACAGGGAGAACATACAAACTTCACACAGATAAGGCCATTGTTGATATAAGTACTGGCTCTGCTTACCATTGTCCAGTCTAGTACATAACTGTATTAATGCTGTGAAATATTATTACTTTGAATGCCTTAAATATGCAAGAGCGCATTTGGGTAAGTTTATGCTAATAAAAGATATATGCACTTTTCTTGCCTACCCATACTATTTAATAACCACCAAAAATTAAGCAATATGTAAGCACTGCTTCCAGTTGAAATCAGTCTGTCTGTCTGTCTATCTATCTATCTATCTATCTATCTATCTATCTATCTATCTATCGGTCTGTCTATCTTTAAAACTGAAAGACATCCATTAAAAATACACAATGACAGCATATTTAGTGTGTAATTGATGCTAAAACACAATTCTCACTCTCCTAATATAGCTGATTTTTGACAATGAACTGCATTTTTCATGTGAAGCATTTGATGTCATAAAGATGTAAACCTCACAAAGCAATTCTGTCACTGGTCAGTTTGCTTGACAGACATCTGACTTTAAGGTACTAGCCAATGGAAACATGGTGACATGTAAATATGAAAGCACATTAGGACAAAATATGCAATAAGATAGAGGCAAAGGGTGATGGCTGCTGGGAATGTATTTCATTGATCCCAGAACACCTTTAAATCTAAGTATTAATACTACGTTGATGTACTTTTGAAATTGGAGAGCTACTTTTTACTAAAAGTACATCTCCCTTATATAATTAAGTATAATGCAGACCTGCTCAAAAACTTAGTATAATTAAAGAAGTCTTATGCCATAAATGATGATGATGAGAGCTGCTTATGTGAATGTCTATAGTGGTTTTCTCTACCAGTGTCACTGTATTAGACAACTGTTATCAAACTTAGCAATAATGATGCATTAATCTGCCAATCAAGTGTGGAAGCTGGCTATGTGTATAGGCATAGTAAACACATATCATCATCATCCTCATTATCATTTATTTATATAGTGTCACTAATAGCGCAGCGCTGTACAGAGAACCCATTCACATCAGTCCCTACCCTATTGGAGCTTACAGTCTAAATTCCCTAATATAGACACACACTCACACACAGACAGAGAGGGAGAGACTAGGATCAATTTTGATAGCAGCCAATTAACCTAACAGTATGTTTTTTGGAGTGTGGGAGGAAACCACAGCACCCGGAGGAAACCCACGCAAACACAGGGAGAACATACAAACTTCACACAGATAAGGCCATTGTTGATATAAGTACTGGCTCTGCTTACCATTGTCCAGTCTAGTACATAACTGTATTAATGCTGTGAAATATTATTACTTTGAATGCCTTAAATATGCAAGAGCGCATTTGGGTAAGTTTATGCTAATAAAAGATATATGCACTTTTCTTGCCTACCCATACTATTTAATAACCACCAAAAATTAAGCAATATGTAAGCACTGCTTCCAGTTGAAATCAGTCTGTCTGTCTGTCTATCTATCTATCTATCTATCTATCTATCTATCTATCTATCTATCTATCGGTCTGTCTATCTTTAAAACTGAAAGACATCCATTAAAAATACACAATGACAGCATATTTAGTGTGTAATTGATGCTAAAACACAATTCTCACTCTCCTAATATAGCTGATTTTTGACAATGAACTGCATTTTTCATGTGAAGCATTTGATGTCATAAAGATGTAAACCTCACAAAGCAATTCTGTCACTGGTCAGTTTGCTTGACAGACATCTGACTTTAAGGTACTAGCCAATGGAAACATGGTGACATGTAAATATAAAAGCACATTAGGACAAAATATGCAATAAGATAGAGGCAAAGGGTGATGGCTGCTGGGAATGTATTTCATTGATCCCAGAACACCTTTAAATCTAAGTATTAATACTACGTTGATGTACTTTTGAAATTGGAGAGCTACTTTTTACTAAAAGTACATCTCCCTTATATAATTAAGTATAATGCAGACCTGCTCAAAAACTTAGTATAATTAAAGAAGTCTTATGCCATAAATGATGATGATGAGAGCTGCTTATGTGAATGTCTATAGTGGTTTTCTCTACCAGTGTCACTGTATTAGACAACTGTTATCAAACTTAGCAATAATGATGCATTAATCTGCCAATCAAGTGTGGAAGCTGGCTATGTGTATAGGCATAGTAAACACATATCATCATCATCCTCATTATCATTTATTTATATAGTGTCACTAATAGCGCAGCGCTGTACAGAGAACCCATTCACATCAGTCCCTACCCTATTGGAGCTTACAGTCTAAATTCCCTAATATAGACACACACTCACACACAGACAGAGAGGGAGAGACTAGGATCAATTTTGATAGCAGCCAATTAACCTAACAGTATGTTTTTTGGAGTGTGGGAGGAAACCACAGCACCCGGAGGAAACCCACGCAAACACAGGGAGAACATACAAACTTCACACAGATAAGGCCATTGTTGATATAAGTACTGGCTCTGCTTACCATTGTCCAGTCTAGTACATAACTGTATTAATGCTGTGAAATATTATTACTTTGAATGCCTTAAATATGCAAGAGCGCATTTGGGTAAGTTTATGCTAATAAAAGATATATGCACTTTTCTTGCCTACCCATACTATTTAATAACCACCAAAAATTAAGCAATATGTAAGCACTGCTTCCAGTTGAAATCAGTCTGTCTGTCTGTCTATCTATCTATCTATCTATCTATCTATCTATCTATCTATCTATCTATCTATCTATCTATCGGTCTGTCTATCTTTAAAACTGAAAGACATCCATTAAAAATACACAATGACAGCATATTTAGTGTGTAATTGATGCTAAAACACAATTCTCACTCTCCTAATATAGCTGATTTTTGACAATGAACTGCATTTTTCATGTGAAGCATTTGATGTCATAAAGATGTAAACCTCACAAAGCAATTCTGTCACTGGTCAGTTTGCTTGACAGACATCTGACTTTAAGGTACTAGCCAATGGAAACATGGTGACATGTAAATATAAAAGCACATTAGGACAAAATATGCAATAAGATAGAGGCAAAGGGTGATGGCTGCTGGGAATGTATTTCATTGATCCCAGAACACCTTTAAATCTAAGTATTAATACTACGTTGATGTACTTTTGAAATTGGAGAGCTACTTTTTACTAAAAGTACATCTCCCTTATATAATTAAGTATAATGCAGACCTGCTCAAAAACTTAGTATAATTAAAGAAGTCTTATGCCATAAATGATGATGATGAGAGCTGCTTATGTGAATGTCTATAGTGGTTTTCTCTACCAGTGTCACTGTATTAGACAACTGTTATCAAACTTAGCAATAATGATGCATTAATCTGCCAATCAAGTGTGGAAGCTGGCTATGTGTATAGGCATAGTAAACACATATCATCATCATCCTCATTATCATTTATTTATATAGTGTCACTAATAGCGCAGCGCTGTACAGAGAACCCATTCACATCAGTCCCTACCCTATTGGAGCTTACAGTCTAAATTCCCTAATATAGACACACACTCACACACAGACAGAGAGGGAGAGACTAGGATCAATTTTGATAGCAGCCAATTAACCTAACAGTATGTTTTTTGGAGTGTGGGAGGAAACCACAGCACCCGGAGGAAACCCACGCAAACACAGGGAGAACATACAAACTTCACACAGATAAGGCCATTGTTGATATAAGTACTGGCTCTGCTTACCATTGTCCAGTCTAGTACATAACTGTATTAATGCTGTGAAATATTATTACTTTGAATGCCTTAAATATGCAAGAGCGCATTTGGGTAAGTTTATGCTAATAAAAGATATATGCACTTTTCTTGCCTACCCATACTATTTAATAACCACCAAAAATTAAGCAATATGTAAGCACTGCTTCCAGTTGAAATCAGTCTGTCTGTCTGTCTATCTATCTATCTATCTATCTATCTATCTATCTATCTATCTATCTATCTATCGGTCTGTCTATCTTTAAAACTGAAAGACATCCATTAAAAATACACAATGACAGCATATTTAGTGTGTAATTGATGCTAAAACACAATTCTCACTCTCCTAATATAGCTGATTTTTGACAATGAACTGCATTTTTCATGTGAAGCATTTGATGTCATAAAGATGTAAACCTCACAAAGCAATTCTGTCACTGGTCAGTTTGCTTGACAGACATCTGACTTTAAGGTACTAGCCAATGGAAACATGGTGACATGTAAATATGAAAGCACATTAGGACAAAATATGCAATAAGATAGAGGCAAAGGGTGATGGCTGCTGGGAATGTATTTCATTGATCCCAGAACACCTTTAAATCTAAGTATTAATACTACGTTGATGTACTTTTGAAATTGGAGAGCTACTTTTTACTAAAAGTACATCTCCCTTATATAATTAAGTATAATGCAGACCTGCTCAAAAACTTAGTATAATTAAAGAAGTCTTATGCCATAAATGATGATGATGAGAGCTGCTTATGTGAATGTCTATAGTGGTTTTCTCTACCAGTGTCACTGTATTAGACAACTGTTATCAAACTTAGCAATAATGATGCATTAATCTGCCAATCAAGTGTGGAAGCTGGCTATGTGTATAGGCATAGTAAACACATATCATCATCATCCTCATTATCATTTATTTATATAGTGTCACTAATAGCGCAGCGCTGTACAGAGAACCCATTCACATCAGTCCCTACCCTATTGGAGCTTACAGTCTAAATTCCCTAATATAGACACACACTCACACACAGACAGAGAGGGAGAGACTAGGATCAATTTTGATAGCAGCCAATTAACCTAACAGTATGTTTTTTGGAGTGTGGGAGGAAACCACAGCACCCGGAGGAAACCCACGCAAACACAGGGAGAACATACAAACTTCACACAGATAAGGCCATTGTTGATATAAGTACTGGCTCTGCTTACCATTGTCCAGTCTAGTACATAACTGTATTAATGCTGTGAAATATTATTACTTTGAATGCCTTAAATATGCAAGAGCGCATTTGGGTAAGTTTATGCTAATAAAAGATATATGCACTTTTCTTGCCTACCCATACTATTTAATAACCACCAAAAATTAAGCAATATGTAAGCACTGCTTCCAGTTGAAATCAGTCTGTCTGTCTGTCTATCTATCTATCTATCTATCTATCTATCTATCTATCTATCTATCTATCGGTCTGTCTATCTTTAAAACTGAAAGACATCCATTAAAAATACACAATGACAGCATATTTAGTGTGTAATTGATGCTAAAACACAATTCTCACTCTCCTAATATAGCTGATTTTTGACAATGAACTGCATTTTTCATGTGAAGCATTTGATGTCATAAAGATGTAAACCTCACAAAGCAATTCTGTCACTGGTCAGTTTGCTTGACAGACATCTGACTTTAAGGTACTAGCCAATGGAAACATGGTGACATGTAAATATGAAAGCACATTAGGACAAAATATGCAATAAGATAGAGGCAAAGGGTGATGGCTGCTGGGAATGTATTTCATTGATCCCAGAACACCTTTAAATCTAAGTATTAATACTACGTTGATGTACTTTTGAAATTGGAGAGCTACTTTTTACTAAAAGTACATCTCCCTTATATAATTAAGTATAATGCAGACCTGCTCAAAAACTTAGTATAATTAAAGAAGTCTTATGCCATAAATGATGATGATGAGAGCTGCTTATGTGAATGTCTATAGTGGTTTTCTCTACCAGTGTCACTGTATTAGACAACTGTTATCAAACTTAGCAATAATGATGCATTAATCTGCCAATCAAGTGTGGAAGCTGGCTATGTGTATAGGCATAGTAAACACATATCATCATCATCCTCATTATCATTTATTTATATAGTGTCACTAATAGCGCAGCGCTGTACAGAGAACCCATTCACATCAGTCCCTACCCTATTGGAGCTTACAGTCTAAATTCCCTAATATAGACACACACTCACACACAGACAGAGAGGGAGAGACTAGGATCAATTTTGATAGCAGCCAATTAACCTAACAGTATGTTTTTTGGAGTGTGGGAGGAAACCACAGCACCCGGAGGAAACCCACGCAAACACAGGGAGAACATACAAACTTCACACAGATAAGGCCATTGTTGATATAAGTACTGGCTCTGCTTACCATTGTCCAGTCTAGTACATAACTGTATTAATGCTGTGAAATATTATTACTTTGAATGCCTTAAATATGCAAGAGCGCATTTGGGTAAGTTTATGCTAATAAAAGATATATGCACTTTTCTTGCCTACCCATACTATTTAATAACCACCAAAAATTAAGCAATATGTAAGCACTGCTTCCAGTTGAAATCAGTCTGTCTGTCTGTCTATCTATCTATCTATCTATCTATCTATCTATCTATCTATCTATCTATCTATCTATCGGTCTGTCTATCTTTAAAACTGAAAGACATCCATTAAAAATACACAATGACAGCATATTTAGTGTGTAATTGATGCTAAAACACAATTCTCACTCTCCTAATATAGCTGATTTTTGACAATGAACTGCATTTTTCATGTGAAGCATTTGATGTCATAAAGATGTAAACCTCACAAAGCAATTCTGTCACTGGTCAGTTTGCTTGACAGACATCTGACTTTAAGGTACTAGCCAATGGAAACATGGTGACATGTAAATATGAAAGCACATTAGGACAAAATATGCAATAAGATAGAGGCAAAGGGTGATGGCTGCTGGGAATGTATTTCATTGATCCCAGAACACCTTTAAATCTAAGTATTAATACTACGTTGATGTACTTTTGAAATTGGAGAGCTACTTTTTACTAAAAGTACATCTCCCTTATATAATTAAGTATAATGCAGACCTGCTCAAAAACTTAGTATAATTAAAGAAGTCTTATGCCATAAATGATGATGATGAGAGCTGCTTATGTGAATGTCTATAGTGGTTTTCTCTACCAGTGTCACTGTATTAGACAACTGTTATCAAACTTAGCAATAATGATGCATTAATCTGCCAATCAAGTGTGGAAGCTGGCTATGTGTATAGGCATAGTAAACACATATCATCATCATCCTCATTATCATTTATTTATATAGTGTCACTAATAGCGCAGCGCTGTACAGAGAACCCATTCACATCAGTCCCTACCCTATTGGAGCTTACAGTCTAAATTCCCTAATATAGACACACACTCACACACAGACAGAGAGGGAGAGACTAGGATCAATTTTGATAGCAGCCAATTAACCTAACAGTATGTTTTTTGGAGTGTGGGAGGAAACCACAGCACCCGGAGGAAACCCACGCAAACACAGGGAGAACATACAAACTTCACACAGATAAGGCCATTGTTGATATAAGTACTGGCTCTGCTTACCATTGTCCAGTCTAGTACATAACTGTATTAATGCTGTGAAATATTATTACTTTGAATGCCTTAAATATGCAAGAGCGCATTTGGGTAAGTTTATGCTAATAAAAGATATATGCACTTTTCTTGCCTACCCATACTATTTAATAACCACCAAAAATTAAGCAATATGTAAGCACTGCTTCCAGTTGAAATCAGTCTGTCTGTCTGTCTATCTATCTATCTATCTATCTATCTATCTATCTATCTATCTATCTATCTATCTATCTATCTATCGGTCTGTCTATCTTTAAAACTGAAAGACATCCATTAAAAATACACAATGACAGCATATTTAGTGTGTAATTGATGCTAAAACACAATTCTCACTCTCCTAATATAGCTGATTTTTGACAATGAACTGCATTTTTCATGTGAAGCATTTGATGTCATAAAGATGTAAACCTCACAAAGCAATTCAGTCACTGGTCAGTTTGCTTGACAGACATCTGACTTTAAGGTACTAGCCAATGGAAACATGGTGACATGTAAATATGAAAGCACATTAGGACAAAATATGCAATAAGATAGAGGCAAAGGGTGATGGCTGCTGGGAATGTATTTCATTGATCCCAGAACACCTTTAAATCTAAGTATTAATACTACGTTGATGTACTTTTGAAATTGGAGAGCTACTTTTTACTAAAAGTACATCTCCCTTATATAATTAAGTATAATGCAGACCTGCTCAAAAACTTAGTATAATTAAAGAAGTCTTATGCCATAAATGATGATGATGAGAGCTGCTTATGTGAATGTCTATAGTGGTTTTCTCTACCAGTGTCACTGTATTAGACAACTGTTATCAAACTTAGCAATAATGATGCATTAATCTGCCAATCAAGTGTGGAAGCTGGCTATGTGTATAGGCATAGTAAACACATATCATCATCATCCTCATTATCATTTATTTATATAGTGTCACTAATAGCGCAGCGCTGTACAGAGAACCCATTCACATCAGTCCCTACCCTATTGGAGCTTACAGTCTAAATTCCCTAATATAGACACACACTCACACACAGACAGAGAGGGAGAGACTAGGATCAATTTTGATAGCAGCCAATTAACCTAACAGTATGTTTTTTGGAGTGTGGGAGGAAACCACAGCACCCGGAGGAAACCCACGCAAACACAGGGAGAACATACAAACTTCACACAGATAAGGCCATTGTTGATATAAGTACTGGCTCTGCTTACCATTGTCCAGTCTAGTACATAACTGTATTAATGCTGTGAAATATTATTACTTTGAATGCCTTAAATATGCAAGAGCGCATTTGGGTAAGTTTATGCTAATAAAAGATATATGCACTTTTCTTGCCTACCCATACTATTTAATAACCACCAAAAATTAAGCAATATGTAAGCACTGCTTCCAGTTGAAATCAGTCTGTCTGTCTGTCTATCTATCTATCTATCTATCTATCTATCTATCTATCTATCTATCTATCGGTCTGTCTATCTTTAAAACTGAAAGACATCCATTAAAAATACACAATGACAGCATATTTAGTGTGTAATTGATGCTAAAACACAATTCTCACTCTCCTAATATAGCTGATTTTTGACAATGAACTGCATTTTTCATGTGAAGCATTTGATGTCATAAAGATGTAAACCTCACAAAGCAATTCTGTCACTGGTCAGTTTGCTTGACAGACATCTGACTTTAAGGTACTAGCCAATGGAAACATGGTGACATGTAAATATGAAAGCACATTAGGACAAAATATGCAATAAGATAGAGGCAAAGGGTGATGGCTGCTGGGAATGTATTTCATTGATCCCAGAACACCTTTAAATCTAAGTATTAATACTACGTTGATGTACTTTTGAAATTGGAGAGCTACTTTTTACTAAAAGTACATCTCCCTTATATAATTAAGTATAATGCAGACCTGCTCAAAAACTTAGTATAATTAAAGAAGTCTTATGCCATAAATGATGATGATGAGAGCTGCTTATGTGAATGTCTATAGTGGTTTTCTCTACCAGTGTCACTGTATTAGACAACTGTTATCAAACTTAGCAATAATGATGCATTAATCTGCCAATCAAGTGTGGAAGCTGGCTATGTGTATAGGCATAGTAAACACATATCATCATCATCCTCATTATCATTTATTTATATAGTGTCACTAATAGCGCAGCGCTGTACAGAGAACCCATTCACATCAGTCCCTACCCTATTGGAGCTTACAGTCTAAATTCCCTAATATAGACACACACTCACACACAGACAGAGAGGGAGAGACTAGGATCAATTTTGATAGCAGCCAATTAACCTAACAGTATGTTTTTTGGAGTGTGGGAGGAAACCACAGCACCCGGAGGAAACCCACGCAAACACAGGGAGAACATACAAACTTCACACAGATAAGGCCATTGTTGATATAAGTACTGGCTCTGCTTACCATTGTCCAGTCTAGTACATAACTGTATTAATGCTGTGAAATATTATTACTTTGAATGCCTTAAATATGCAAGAGCGCATTTGGGTAAGTTTATGCTAATAAAAGATATATGCACTTTTCTTGCCTACCCATACTATTTAATAACCACCAAAAATTAAGCAATATGTAAGCACTGCTTCCAGTTGAAATCAGTCTGTCTGTCTGTCTATCTATCTATCTATCTATCTATCTATCTATCTATCTATCTATCTATCTATCTATCGGTCTGTCTATCTTTAAAACTGAAAGACATCCATTAAAAATACACAATGACAGCATATTTAGTGTGTAATTGATGCTAAAACACAATTCTCACTCTCCTAATATAGCTGATTTTTGACAATGAACTGCATTTTTCATGTGAAGCATTTGATGTCATAAAGATGTAAACCTCACAAAGCAATTCTGTCACTGGTCAGTTTGCTTGACAGACATCTGACTTTAAGGTACTAGCCAATGGAAACATGGTGACATGTAAATATGAAAGCACATTAGGACAAAATATGCAATAAGATAGAGGCAAAGGGTGATGGCTGCTGGGAATGTATTTCATTGATCCCAGAACACCTTTAAATCTAAGTATTAATACTACGTTGATGTACTTTTGAAATTGGAGAGCTACTTTTTACTAAAAGTACATCTCCCTTATATAATTAAGTATAATGCAGACCTGCTCAAAAACTTAGTATAATTAAAGAAGTCTTATGCCATAAATGATGATGATGAGAGCTGCTTATGTGAATGTCTATAGTGGTTTTCTCTACCAGTGTCACTGTATTAGACAACTGTTATCAAACTTAGCAATAATGATGCATTAATCTGCCAATCAAGTGTGGAAGCTGGCTATGTGTATAGGCATAGTAAACACATATCATCATCATCCTCATTATCATTTATTTATATAGTGTCACTAATAGCGCAGCGCTGTACAGAGAACCCATTCACATCAGTCCCTACCCTATTGGAGCTTACAGTCTAAATTCCCTAATATAGACACACACTCACACACAGACAGAGAGGGAGAGACTAGGATCAATTTTGATAGCAGCCAATTAACCTAACAGTATGTTTTTTGGAGTGTGGGAGGAAACCACAGCACCCGGAGGAAACCCACGCAAACACAGGGAGAACATACAAACTTCACACAGATAAGGCCATTGTTGATATAAGTACTGGCTCTGCTTACCATTGTCCAGTCTAGTACATAACTGTATTAATGCTGTGAAATATTATTACTTTGAATGCCTTAAATATGCAAGAGCGCATTTGGGTAAGTTTATGCTAATAAAAGATATATGCACTTTTCTTGCCTACCCATACTATTTAATAACCACCAAAAATTAAGCAATATGTAAGCACTGCTTCCAGTTGAAATCAGTCTGTCTGTCTGTCTATCTATCTATCTATCTATCTATCTATCTATCTATCTATCTATCTATCTATCTATCGGTCTGTCTATCTTTAAAACTGAAAGACATCCATTAAAAATACACAATGACAGCATATTTAGTGTGTAATTGATGCTAAAACACAATTCTCACTCTCCTAATATAGCTGATTTTTGACAATGAACTGCATTTTTCATGTGAAGCATTTGATGTCATAAAGATGTAAACCTCACAAAGCAATTCTGTCACTGGTCAGTTTGCTTGACAGACATCTGACTTTAAGGTACTAGCCAATGGAAACATGGTGACATGTAAATATGAAAGCACATTAGGACAAAATATGCAATAAGATAGAGGCAAAGGGTGATGGCTGCTGGGAATGTATTTCATTGATCCCAGAACACCTTTAAATCTAAGTATTAATACTACGTTGATGTACTTTTGAAATTGGAGAGCTACTTTTTACTAAAAGTACATCTCCCTTATATAATTAAGTATAATGCAGACCTGCTCAAAAACTTAGTATAATTAAAGAAGTCTTATGCCATAAATGATGATGATGAGAGCTGCTTATGTGAATGTCTATAGTGGTTTTCTCTACCAGTGTCACTGTATTAGACAACTGTTATCAAACTTAGCAATAATGATGCATTAATCTGCCAATCAAGTGTGGAAGCTGGCTATGTGTATAGGCATAGTAAACACATATCATCATCATCCTCATTATCATTTATTTATATAGTGTCACTAATAGCGCAGCGCTGTACAGAGAACCCATTCACATCAGTCCCTACCCTATTGGAGCTTACAGTCTAAATTCCCTAATATAGACACACACTCACACACAGACAGAGAGGGAGAGACTAGGATCAATTTTGATAGCAGCCAATTAACCTAACAGTATGTTTTTTGGAGTGTGGGAGGAAACCACAGCACCCGGAGGAAACCCACGCAAACACAGGGAGAACATACAAACTTCACACAGATAAGGCCATTGTTGATATAAGTACTGGCTCTGCTTACCATTGTCCAGTCTAGTACATAACTGTATTAATGCTGTGAAATATTATTACTTTGAATGCCTTAAATATGCAAGAGCGCATTTGGGTAAGTTTATGCTAATAAAAGATATATGCACTTTTCTTGCCTACCCATACTATTTAATAACCACCAAAAATTAAGCAATATGTAAGCACTGCTTCCAGTTGAAATCAGTCTGTCTGTCTGTCTATCTATCTATCTATCTATCTATCTATCTATCTATCTATCTATCTATCTATCTATCTATCGGTCTGTCTATCTTTAAAACTGAAAGACATCCATTAAAAATACACAATGACAGCATATTTAGTGTGTAATTGATGCTAAAACACAATTCTCACTCTCCTAATATAGCTGATTTTTGACAATGAACTGCATTTTTCATGTGAAGCATTTGATGTCATAAAGATGTAAACCTCACAAAGCAATTCTGTCACTGGTCAGTTTGCTTGACAGACATCTGACTTTAAGGTACTAGCCAATGGAAACATGGTGACATGTAAATATGAAAGCACATTAGGACAAAATATGCAATAAGATAGAGGCAAAGGGTGATGGCTGCTGGGAATGTATTTCATTGATCCCAGAACACCTTTAAATCTAAGTATTAATACTACGTTGATGTACTTTTGAAATTGGAGAGCTACTTTTTACTAAAAGTACATCTCCCTTATATAATTAAGTATAATGCAGACCTGCTCAAAAACTTAGTATAATTAAAGAAGTCTTATGCCATAAATGATGATGATGAGAGCTGCTTATGTGAATGTCTATAGTGGTTTTCTCTACCAGTGTCACTGTATTAGACAACTGTTATCAAACTTAGCAATAATGATGCATTAATCTGCCAATCAAGTGTGGAAGCTGGCTATGTGTATAGGCATAGTAAACACATATCATCATCATCCTCATTATCATTTATTTATATAGTGTCACTAATAGCGCAGCGCTGTACAGAGAACCCATTCACATCAGTCCCTACCCTATTGGAGCTTACAGTCTAAATTCCCTAATATAGACACACACTCACACACAGACAGAGAGGGAGAGACTAGGATCAATTTTGATAGCAGCCAATTAACCTAACAGTATGTTTTTTGGAGTGTGGGAGGAAACCACAGCACCCGGAGGAAACCCACGCAAACACAGGGAGAACATACAAACTTCACACAGATAAGGCCATTGTTGATATAAGTACTGGCTCTGCTTACCATTGTCCAGTCTAGTACATAACTGTATTAATGCTGTGAAATATTATTACTTTGAATGCCTTAAATATGCAAGAGCGCATTTGGGTAAGTTTATGCTAATAAAAGATATATGCACTTTTCTTGCCTACCCATACTATTTAATAACCACCAAAAATTAAGCAATATGTAAGCACTGCTTCCAGTTGAAATCAGTCTGTCTGTCTGTCTATCTATCTATCTATCTATCTATCTATCTATCTATCTATCTATCTATCTATCTATCGGTCTGTCTATCTTTAAAACTGAAAGACATCCATTAAAAATACACAATGACAGCATATTTAGTGTGTAATTGATGCTAAAACACAATTCTCACTCTCCTAATATAGCTGATTTTTGACAATGAACTGCATTTTTCATGTGAAGCATTTGATGTCATAAAGATGTAAACCTCACAAAGCAATTCTGTCACTGGTCAGTTTGCTTGACAGACATCTGACTTTAAGGTACTAGCCAATGGAAACATGGTGACATGTAAATATGAAAGCACATTAGGACAAAATATGCAATAAGATAGAGGCAAAGGGTGATGGCTGCTGGGAATGTATTTCATTGATCCCAGAACACCTTTAAATCTAAGTATTAATACTACGTTGATGTACTTTTGAAATTGGAGAGCTACTTTTTACTAAAAGTACATCTCCCTTATATAATTAAGTATAATGCAGACCTGCTCAAAAACTTAGTATAATTAAAGAAGTCTTATGCCATAAATGATGATGATGAGAGCTGCTTATGTGAATGTCTATAGTGGTTTTCTCTACCAGTGTCACTGTATTAGACAACTGTTATCAAACTTAGCAATAATGATGCATTAATCTGCCAATCAAGTGTGGAAGCTGGCTATGTGTATAGGCATAGTAAACACATATCATCATCATCCTCATTATCATTTATTTATATAGTGTCACTAATAGCGCAGCGCTGTACAGAGAACCCATTCACATCAGTCCCTACCCTATTGGAGCTTACAGTCTAAATTCCCTAATATAGACACACACTCACACACAGACAGAGAGGGAGAGACTAGGATCAATTTTGATAGCAGCCAATTAACCTAACAGTATGTTTTTTGGAGTGTGGGAGGAAACCACAGCACCCGGAGGAAACCCACGCAAACACAGGGAGAACATACAAACTTCACACAGATAAGGCCATTGTTGATATAAGTACTGGCTCTGCTTACCATTGTCCAGTCTAGTACATAACTGTATTAATGCTGTGAAATATTATTACTTTGAATGCCTTAAATATGCAAGAGCGCATTTGGGTAAGTTTATGCTAATAAAAGATATATGCACTTTTCTTGCCTACCCATACTATTTAATAACCACCAAAAATTAAGCAATATGTAAGCACTGCTTCCAGTTGAAATCAGTCTGTCTGTCTGTCTATCTATCTATCTATCTATCTATCTATCTATATCTATCTATCTATCTATCTATCGGTCTGTCTATCTTTAAAACTGAAAGACATCCATTAAAAATACACAATGACAGCATATTTAGTGTGTAATTGATGCTAAAACACAATTCTCACTCTCCTAATATAGCTGATTTTTGACAATGAACTGCATTTTTCATGTGAAGCATTTGATGTCATAAAGATGTAAACCTCACAAAGCAATTCTGTCACTGGTCAGTTTGCTTGACAGACATCTGACTTTAAGGTACTAGCCAATGGAAACATGGTGACATGTAAATATGAAAGCACATTAGGACAAAATATGCAATAAGATAGAGGCAAAGGGTGATGGCTGCTGGGAATGTATTTCATTGATCCCAGAACACCTTTAAATCTAAGTATTAATACTACGTTGATGTACTTTTGAAATTGGAGAGCTACTTTTTACTAAAAGTACATCTCCCTTATATAATTAAGTATAATGCAGACCTGCTCAAAAACTTAGTATAATTAAAGAAGTCTTATGCCATAAATGATGATGATGAGAGCTGCTTATGTGAATGTCTATAGTGGTTTTCTCTACCAGTGTCACTGTATTAGACAACTGTTATCAAACTTAGCAATAATGATGCATTAATCTGCCAATCAAGTGTGGAAGCTGGCTATGTGTATAGGCATAGTAAACACATATCATCATCATCCTCATTATCATTTATTTATATAGTGTCACTAATAGCGCAGCGCTGTACAGAGAACCCATTCACATCAGTCCCTACCCTATTGGAGCTTACAGTCTAAATTCCCTAATATAGACACACACTCACACACAGACAGAGAGGGAGAGACTAGGATCAATTTTGATAGCAGCCAATTAACCTAACAGTATGTTTTTTGGAGTGTGGGAGGAAACCACAGCACCCGGAGGAAACCCACGCAAACACAGGGAGAACATACAAACTTCACACAGATAAGGCCATTGTTGATATAAGTACTGGCTCTGCTTACCATTGTCCAGTCTATCTAGTACATAACTGTATTAATGCTGTGAAATATTATTACTTTGAATGCCTTAAATATGCAAGAGCGCATTTGGGTAAGTTTATGCTAATAAAAGATATATGCACTTTTCTTGCCTACCCATACTATTTAATAACCACCAAAAATTAAGCAATATGTAAGCACTGCTTCCAGTTGAAATCAGTCTGTCTGTCTGTCTATCTATCTATCTATCTATCTATCTATCTATCTATCTATCTATCTATCTATCGGTCTGTCTATCTTTAAAACTGAAAGACATCCATTAAAAATACACAATGACAGCATATTTAGTGTGTAATTGATGCTAAAACACAATTCTCACTCTCCTAATATAGCTGATTTTTGACAATGAACTGCATTTTTCATGTGAAGCATTTGATGTCATAAAGATGTAAACCTCACAAAGCAATTCTGTCACTGGTCAGTTTGCTTGACAGACATCTGACTTTAAGGTACTAGCCAATGGAAACATGGTGAAATATGAAAGCACATTAGGACAAAATATGCAATAAGATAGAGGCAAAGGGTGATGGCTGCTGGGAATGTATTTCATTGATCCCAGAACACCTTTAAATCTAAGTATTAATACTACGTTGATGTACTTTTGAAATTGGAGAGCTACTTTTTACTAAAAGTACATCTCCCTTATATAATTAAGTATAATGCAGACCTGCTCAAAAACTTAGTATAATTAAAGAAGTCTTATGCCATAAATGATGATGATGAGAGCTGCTTATGTGAATGTCTATAGTGGTTTTCTCTACCAGTGTCACTGTATTAGACAACTGTTATCAAACTTAGCAATAATGATGCATTAATCTGCCAATCAAGTGTGGAAGCTGGCTATGTGTATAGGCATAGTAAACACATATCATCATCATCCTCATTATCATTTATTTATATAGTGTCACTAATAGCGCAGCGCTGTACAGAGAACCCATTCACATCAGTCCCTACCCTATTGGAGCTTACAGTCTAAATTCCCTAATATAGACACACACTCACACACAGACAGAGAGGGAGAGACTAGGATCAATTTTGATAGCAGCCAATTAACCTAACAGTATGTTTTTTGGAGTGTGGGAGGAAACCACAGCACCCGGAGGAAACCCACGCAAACACAGGGAGAACATACAAACTTCACACAGATAAGGCCATTGTTGATATAAGTACTGGCTCTGCTTACCATTGTCCAGTCTAGTACATAACTGTATTAATGCTGTGAAATATTATTACTTTGAATGCCTTAAATATGCAAGAGCGCATTTGGGTAAGTTTATGCTAATAAAAGATATATGCACGCACTTTTCTTGCCTACCCATACTATTTAATAACCACCAAAAATTAAGCAATATGTAAGCACTGCTTCCAGTTGAAATCAGTCTGTCTGTCTGTCTATCTATCTATCTATCTATCTATCTATCTATCTATCTATCTATCTATCTATCTATCGGTCTGTCTATCTTTAAAACTGAAAGACATCCATTAAAAATACACAATGACAGCATATTTAGTGTGTAATTGATGCTAAAACACAATTCTCACTCTCCTAATATAGCTGATTTTTGACAATGAACTGCATTTTTCATGTGAAGCATTTGATGTCATAAAGATGTAAACCTCACAAAGCAATTCTGTCACTGGTCAGTTTGCTTGACAGACATCTGACTTTAAGGTACTAGCCAATGGAAACATGGTGACATGTAAATATGAAAGCACATTAGGACAAAATATGCAATAAGATAGAGGCAAAGGGTGATGGCTGCTGGGAATGTATTTCATTGATCCCAGAACACCTTTAAATCTAAGTATTAATACTACGTTGATGTACTTTTGAAATTGGAGAGCTACTTTTTACTAAAAGTACATCTCCCTTATATAATTAAGTATAATGCAGACCTGCTCAAAAACTTAGTATAATTAAAGAAGTCTTATGCCATAAATGATGATGATGAGAGCTGCTTATGTGAATGTCTATAGTGGTTTTCTCTACCAGTGTCACTGTATTAGACAACTGTTATCAAACTTAGCAATAATGATGCATTAATCTGCCAATCAAGTGTGGAAGCTGGCTATGTGTATAGGCATAGTAAACACATATCATCATCATCCTCATTATCATTTATTTATATAGTGTCACTAATAGCGCAGCGCTGTACAGAGAACCCATTCACATCAGTCCCTACCCTATTGGAGCTTACAGTCTAAATTCCCTAATATAGACACACACTCACACACAGACAGAGAGGGAGAGACTAGGATCAATTTTGATAGCAGCCAATTAACCTAACAGTATGTTTTTTGGAGTGTGGGAGGAAACCACAGCACCCGGAGGAAACCCACGCAAACACAGGGAGAACATACAAACTTCACACAGATAAGGCCATTGTTGATATAAGTACTGGCTCTGCTTACCATTGTCCAGTCTAGTACATAACTGTATTAATGCTGTGAAATATTATTACTTTGAATGCCTTAAATATGCAAGAGCGCATTTGGGTAAGTTTATGCTAATAAAAGATATATGCACTTTTCTTGCCTACCCATACTATTTAATAACCACCAAAAATTAAGCAATATGTAAGCACTGCTTCCAGTTGAAATCAGTCTGTCTGTCTGTCTATCTATCTATCTATCTATCTATCTATCTATCTATCTATCTATCTATCTATCGGTCTGTCTATCTTTAAAACTGAAAGACATCCATTAAAAATACACAATGACAGCATATTTAGTGTGTAATTGATGCTAAAACACAATTCTCACTCTCCTAATATAGCTGATTTTTGACAATGAACTGCATTTTTCATGTGAAGCATTTGATGTCATAAAGATGTAAACCTCACAAAGCAATTCTGTAATTCTGTCACTGGTCAGTTTGCTTGACAGACATCTGACTTTAAGGTACTAGCCAATGGAAACATGGTGACATGTAAATATGAAAGCACATTAGGACAAAATATGCAATAAGATAGAGGCAAAGGGTGATGGCTGCTGGGAATGTATTTCATTGATCCCAGAACACCTTTAAATCTAAGTATTAATACTACGTTGATGTACTTTTGAAATTGGAGAGCTACTTTTTACTAAAAGTACATCTCCCTTATATAATTAAGTATAATGCAGACCTGCTCAAAAACTTAGTATAATTAAAGAAGTCTTATGCCATAAATGATGATGATGAGAGCTGCTTATGTGAATGTCTATAGTGGTTTTCTCTACCAGTGTCACTGTATTAGACAACTGTTATCAAACTTAGCAATAATGATGCATTAATCTGCCAATCAAGTGTGGAAGCTGGCTATGTGTATAGGCATAGTAAACACATATCATCATCATCCTCATTATCATTTATTTATATAGTGTCACTAATAGCGCAGCGCTGTACAGAGAACCCATTCACATCAGTCCCTACCCTATTGGAGCTTACAGTCTAAATTCCCTAATATAGACACACACTCACACACAGACAGAGAGGGAGAGACTAGGATCAATTTTGATAGCAGCCAATTAACCTAACAGTATGTTTTTTGGAGTGTGGGAGGAAACCACAGCACCCGGAGGAAACCCACGCAAACACAGGGAGAACATACAAACTTCACACAGATAAGGCCATTGTTGATATAAGTACTGGCTCTGCTTACCATTGTCCAGTCTAGTACATAACTGTATTAATGCTGTGAAATATTATTACTTTGAATGCCTTAAATATGCAAGAGCGCATTTGGGTAAGTTTATGCTAATAAAAGATATATGCACTTTTCTTGCCTACCCATACTATTTAATAACCACCAAAAATTAAGCAATATGTAAGCACTGCTTCCAGTTGAAATCAGTCTGTCTGTCTGTCTATCTATCTATCTATCTATCTATCTATCTATCTATCTATCTATCTATCTATCGGTCTGTCTATCTTTAAAACTGAAAGACATCCATTAAAAATACACAATGACAGCATATTTAGTGTGTAATTGATGCTAAAACACAATTCTCACTCTCCTAATATAGCTGATTTTTGACAATGAACTGCATTTTTCATGTGAAGCATTTGATGTCATAAAGATGTAAACCTCACAAAGCAATTCTGTCACTGGTCAGTTTGCTTGACAGACATCTGACTTTAAGGTACTAGCCAATGGAAACATGGTGACATGTAAATATGAAAGCACATTAGGACAAAATATGCAATAAGATAGAGGCAAAGGGTGATGGCTGCTGGGAATGTATTTCATTGATCCCAGAACACCTTTAAATCTAAGTATTAATACTACGTTGATGTACTTTTGAAATTGGAGAGCTACTTTTTACTAAAAGTACATCTCCCTTATATAATTAAGTATAATGCAGACCTGCTCAAAAACTTAGTATAATTAAAGAAGTCTTATGCCATAAATGATGATGATGAGAGCTGCTTATGTGAATGTCTATAGTGGTTTTCTCTACCAGTGTCACTGTATTAGACAACTGTTATCAAACTTAGCAATAATGATGCATTAATCTGCCAATCAAGTGTGGAAGCTGGCTATGTGTATAGGCATAGTAAACACATATCATCATCATCCTCATTATCATTTATTTATATAGTGTCACTAATAGCGCAGCGCTGTACAGAGAACCCATTCACATCAGTCCCTACCCTATTGGAGCTTACAGTCTAAATTCCCTAATATAGACACACACTCACACACAGACAGAGAGGGAGAGACTAGGATCAATTTTGATAGCAGCCAATTAACCTAACAGTATGTTTTTTGGAGTGTGGGAGGAAACCACAGCACCCGGAGGAAACCCACGCAAACACAGGGAGAACATACAAACTTCACACAGATAAGGCCATTGTTGATATAAGTACTGGCTCTGCTTACCATTGTCCAGTCTAGTACATAACTGTATTAATGCTGTGAAATATTATTACTTTGAATGCCTTAAATATGCAAGAGCGCATTTGGGTAAGTTTATGCTAATAAAAGATATATGCACTTTTCTTGCCTACCCATACTATTTAATAACCACCAAAAATTAAGCAATATGTAAGCACTGCTTCCAGTTGAAATCAGTCTGTATCTATCTATCTATCTATCTATCTATCTATCTATCTATCTATCTATCTATCTATCTATCGGTCTGTCTATCTTTAAAACTGAAAGACATCCATTAAAAATACACAATGACAGCATATTTAGTGTGTAATTGATGCTAAAACACAATTCTCACTCTCCTAATATAGCTGATTTTTGACAATGAACTGCATTTTTCATGTGAAGCATTTGATGTCATAAAGATGTAAACCTCACAAAGCAATTCTGTCACTGGTCAGTTTGCTTGACAGACATCTGACTTTAAGGTACTAGCCAATGGAAACATGGTGACATGTAAATATGAAAGCACATTAGGACAAAATATGCAATAAGATAGAGGCAAAGGGTGATGGCTGCTGGGAATGTATTTCATTGATCCCAGAACACCTTTAAATCTAAGTATTAATACTACGTTGATGTACTTTTGAAATTGGAGAGCTACTTTTTACTAAAAGTACATCTCCCTTATATAATTAAGTATAATGCAGACCTGCTCAAAAACTTAGTATAATTAAAGAAGTCTTATGCCATAAATGATGATGATGAGAGCTGCTTATGTGAATGTCTATAGTGGTTTTCTCTACCAGTGTCACTGTATTAGACAACTGTTATCAAACTTAGCAATAATGATGCATTAATCTGCCAATCAAGTGTGGAAGCTGGCTATGTGTATAGGCATAGTAAACACATATCATCATCATCCTCATTATCATTTATTTATATAGTGTCACTAATAGCGCAGCGCTGTACAGAGAACCCATTCACATCAGTCCCTACCCTATTGGAGCTTACAGTCTAAATTCCCTAATATAGACACACACTCACACACAGACAGAGAGGGAGAGACTAGGATCAATTTTGATAGCAGCCAATTAACCTAACAGTATGTTTTTTGGAGTGTGGGAGGAAACCACAGCACCCGGAGGAAACCCACGCAAACACAGGGAGAACATACAAACTTCACACAGATAAGGCCATTGTTGATATAAGTACTGGCTCTGCTTACCATTGTCCAGTCTAGTACATAACTGTATTAATGCTGTGAAATATTATTACTTTGAATGCCTTAAATATGCAAGAGCGCATTTGGGTAAGTTTATGCTAATAAAAGATATATGCACTTTTCTTGCCTACCCATACTATTTAATAACCACCAAAAATTAAGCAATATGTAAGCACTGCTTCCAGTTGAAATCAGTCTGTCTGTCTGTCTATCTATCTATCTATCTATCTATCTATCTATCTATCTATCTATCTATCTATCGGTCTGTCTATCTTTAAAACTGAAAGACATCCATTAAAAATACACAATGACAGCATATTTAGTGTGTAATTGATGCTAAAACACAATTCTCACTCTCCTAATATAGCTGATTTTTGACAATGAACTGCATTTTTCATGTGAAGCATTTGATGTCATAAAGATGTAAACCTCACAAAGCAATTCTGTCACTGGTCAGTTTGCTTGACAGACATCTGACTTTAAGGTACTAGCCAATGGAAACATGGTGACATGTAAATATGAAAGCACATTAGGACAAAATATGCAATAAGATAGAGGCAAAGGGTGATGGCTGCTGGGAATGTATTTCATTGATCCCAGAACACCTTTAAATCTAAGTATTAATACTACGTTGATGTACTTTTGAAATTGGAGAGCTACTTTTTACTAAAAGTACATCTCCCTTATATAATTAAGTATAATGCAGACCTGCTCAAAAACTTAGTATAATTAAAGAAGTCTTATGCCATAAATGATGATGATGAGAGCTGCTTATGTGAATGTCTATAGTGGTTTTCTCTACCAGTGTCACTGTATTAGACAACTGTTATCAAACTTAGCAATAATGATGCATTAATCTGCCAATCAAGTGTGGAAGCTGGCTATGTGTATAGGCATAGTAAACACATATCATCATCATCCTCATTATCATTTATTTATATAGTGTCACTAATAGCGCAGCGCTGTACAGAGAACCCATTCACATCAGTCCCTACCCTATTGGAGCTTACAGTCTAAATTCCCTAATATAGACACACACTCACACACAGACAGAGAGGGAGAGACTAGGATCAATTTTGATAGCAGCCAATTAACCTAACAGTATGTTTTTTGGAGTGTGGGAGGAAACCACAGCACCCGGAGGAAACCCACGCAAACACAGGGAGAACATACAAACTTCACACAGATAAGGCCATTGTTGATATAAGTACTGGCTCTGCTTACCATTGTCCAGTCTAGTACATAACTGTATTAATGCTGTGAAATATTATTACTTTGAATGCCTTAAATATGCAAGAGCGCATTTGGGTAAGTTTATGCTAATAAAAGATATATGCACTTTTCTTGCCTACCCATACTATTTAATAACCACCAAAAATTAAGCAATATGTAAGCACTGCTTCCAGTTGAAATCAGTCTGTCTGTCTGTCTATCTATCTATCTATCTATCTATCTATCTATCTATCTATCTATCTATCTATCGGTCTGTCTATCTTTAAAACTGAAAGACATCCATTAAAAATACACAATGACAGCATATTTAGTGTGTAATTGATGCTAAAACACAATTCTCACTCTCCTAATATAGCTGATTTTTGACAATGAACTGCATTTTTCATGTGAAGCATTTGATGTCATAAAGATGTAAACCTCACAAAGCAATTCTGTCACTGGTCAGTTTGCTTGACAGACATCTGACTTTAAGGTACTAGCCAATGGAAACATGGTGACATGTAAATATGAAAGCACATTAGGACAAAATATGCAATAAGATAGAGGCAAAGGGTGATGGCTGCTGGGAATGTATTTCATTGATCCCAGAACACCTTTAAATCTAAGTATTAATACTACGTTGATGTACTTTTGAAATTGGAGAGCTACTTTTTACTAAAAGTACATCTCCCTTATATAATTAAGTATAATGCAGACCTGCTCAAAAACTTAGTATAATTAAAGAAGTCTTATGCCATAAATGATGATGATGAGAGCTGCTTATGTGAATGTCTATAGTGGTTTTCTCTACCAGTGTCACTGTATTAGACAACTGTTATCAAACTTAGCAATAATGATGCATTAATCTGCCAATCAAGTGTGGAAGCTGGCTATGTGTATAGGCATAGTAAACACATATCATCATCATCCTCATTATCATTTATTTATATAGTGTCACTAATAGCGCAGCGCTGTACAGAGAACCCATTCACATCAGTCCCTACCCTATTGGAGCTTACAGTCTAAATTCCCTAATATAGACACACACTCACACACAGACAGAGAGGGAGAGACTAGGATCAATTTTGATAGCAGCCAATTAACCTAACAGTATGTTTTTTGGAGTGTGGGAGGAAACCACAGCACCCGGAGGAAACCCACGCAAACACAGGGAGAACATACAAACTTCACACAGATAAGGCCATTGTTGATATAAGTACTGGCTCTGCTTACCATTGTCCAGTCTAGTACATAACTGTATTAATGCTGTGAAATATTATTACTTTGAATGCCTTAAATATGCAAGAGCGCATTTGGGTAAGTTTATGCTAATAAAAGATATATGCACTTTTCTTGCCTACCCATACTATTTAATAACCACCAAAAATTAAGCAATATGTAAGCACTGCTTCCAGTTGAAATCAGTCTGTCTGTCTGTCTATCTATC